>NW_020524896.1:0-52271 GCF_003368295.1 Carassius auratus | reverse complement strand
AAAAACTAACTCATCTACATCTTGAATGGCCTGAACCCTGATGGTGAATACATTTTCAGAAAAGTATCTTTTGGGTGAACTATTCCTTTAAATTAAAACAACGTGACATTCAAATTCACTGATAATCTGAAACATTTTACATGATAATTCATAATAAGGTCCATTTGGAGAACGCCTGGGCTTTCCAAAAGTTGCTATAAACTCTTGATTACATATTTTTTTTAAATATTCTGGACACTTTCAAACCATAAGTTTCTTCCACAGCCAAAGTAACTGAGTGAAACAGATTAAACAAATTGAACGAGAACCTAAATTACACTGGTCTTCATTTTTCAACACGAATGTGAAATATGTTAAAAACTGCACAAAAAAAAAAAAAAAAAGTTGGACAAATCATGCAAAGTCTAATCATACAAAAATTGTCACAGGAGCTCAAATCTTACCACTGGTTTCAATCACTCGGCATGCAGAATCTACTGCCATAGACATGCAAAAACACAATCTGTACATATTACATCATTTACAAGTGCTGAGTGGAAGAGTAAAATAAATTTGCTCCTTCTGATGTGAAACCACGTTTTCGAAATTCCATTTCATCAAAGTAACAAACGTTCCAATGCAGTACCAGGACAAATATGACATTTATTTCAAGACAAATCACTGTGTAGCATGCACGGTCTTATAGAAAGTCAGCTGACCATTGATATATTGAACATTCAAGTTGTGCTACCACTGAGTTCTGAGTCTATCAACAGGAGCAGAAACGCCACTGAAGGACCTTGGGGATACTTCAAATATTCCCAACACTGAGACTCAGCAAACAACTAATGCCAGGTCTTAAAACCACACTACAAAGATCACTGCATAAACACAAGTCAGCCATCTGCAAGCAAATATGTCTACTATGATTTAGTCACTTTGATAAGAAGTCTACTTTGTGCTGTTTGTTGAAAATGACACCCACAAGACATCAGGTGAAACAACTTGTGTGTATACCAGAAATGATTATATAATAATAGTACTGTTTCATATAAAGTCAAAGATTCTGTTCATAACAATAGTACCTCGAGGCTCAAAGCATTAATTTACCAAGAATCGTTACATGATGGATAGTGAGTTCAGTGACAGTGTTATTAATCTTCCTACAGGAAGGTACATCTGAAAAATTGTGACCTCTGATGTAAAATGCTACATATAAGTACATATTTCTAAGTATTTAAACATCTTTAGTGAAATAAACATCATTTAAGACAAGTTTCTTATCATTATAACTTTTTTTTTGGTGAAAGGCAGTATTGAAGTTTCTGCTTCTAGCATTCTTATTAGCTAGCTACTCAGTGCATGCTATTTATGTTGTTTGTGCTACAGATTTGAATTGCATTGTAAGAAACATCTTTTTCATGCTGTTATGTAAGGGTTTATGATAGTAGTTCTCAGCTGGTTTTTACACTGACATCAAGTGGCAACCAAATAAACGAACAAAATATTTTTCGTATTTTGAGAGAGAAAAAAAGAAGGTCAAACATTTAACATTTATTAATATTAGCATGAACTGCATAGGTCCAGTGATATGAATGATACGATTTGTGAAGATTTACTGACTACGAAAGGTATGGAAAGCATTTCAGGTCTTATTTTGCATTTTTATAAGCTTTTTCATTTTGCTACAGTATTTTAATTTTATTTTAGGATAGTTTTTCCTAAAATAAACGTCCTGCATCTCGTTTTTTGGGTCCAGACACCAGATGAGAACCACTTTTTCATGACATTTTGTACTTTCTGTAAAACCTTTCAAACTCTGTCAGTTTCTTTGCAGAGAAGAGATTGTATAGATATATATGTCAGCTGTGTTTTGTTATTGCAAACATGCGAAAAAATAAAACGGCAAATAACCTCAGAAGAAATCATCAATGCAACATTAGTGGAATACAGTAGATCTGTGCTTGCTCATGACACTTGTTTCAGAATTCTTTTAGTGTTCTTTAAGTGTATGCATTAGTCAACCCTTGTATAAAAAATATCTATCACTCTTTAGCATCATTTATCAATCTGCACACATAAAATCAATCTACAAATTTAATGTCTTGGAATAAACAATTCAGATACAAAAATATCTGTGTAAGTTTAAAATAAGCACATTAACTTGCTAGAATAACCTTAAACTTTGAGGTTTTTCACCAAAATGTATGTAAAAATGACAAATAGTATACATTAGATGAGTATTCTCCTTCGCTAGCATATAGAGAAGTACTGTACAGTTACCTACAGAGTTTTTGAGTTAGAAACCAAAGAGAACATGCCATGGTCGAAAGTGAAAGAAGTTTTCGGTAAGTGAACCTAAACACATGATTCTGACTCTATTGAGACTTCGATAAGTAATTATTAAAAATGGGAAGATCCAGGAAGATTAAATAAGTACTGCATGCTCCTACTGTACCTAATCCAAAAGCAATGAAGCCACAAAGTGATATGTTGCATCCAAAGCATTGTTGATGAAAACGGTGTCCTCTTCGTTCCCCAAGTGATCAGTAATCTGCTTATAGAGGTCAAATGTGCAAATGTTCTATTGAAAAGTGATAAGGCAAACAGTTTTGCGAAAGAAAACAACTAATGAAATGGAAAGCGGGGAGCCAGATCAATCAGAAGCTCTCAGAGTTGTCGTCCATTCTGACAGTTTAAATACTCACAGCCTGGCGCCAGTGTCTGTTGCACTGCTGGTCGAAACGGATATGATTGTCTACAAAAGCAGAGCAAAGCAGTTGAGACGGCAAAACAACCAGCATCACGAAGCACACCAAAAAGCATCATGTTTGGAAGCTATGTGTTATCGTGTTCCCAGCTGAGTGGTGGTTTTCAGTTCCCATTGGTGGTTAAAGTGTGGTCAGGGTGATAGAATTGTGTATCATGGGCAGAGTGGGACGATGAGGTCACTTCCTGTCCAGGTCTCAGGCCAGAGCTCTGGTGAAACTAGGAATGAGTAGAACTGCTGCTGCTGCCACTGCAACAACCATCACCAGGTTCCAGTCTCCCTCACTCTCCTGAGGTCAACGAGAGGATGAGAATGAGGTCAAGGGAAGTCATATTTACATTTTTTTCTCTTAAGTAGTGTTGCTTGATAGTATTATAAGAACAGAAATTTGACATTGGTTGTTAAGGGTTTTTCAGCCATACACAATTACATTTGTAGATATTAATGATATATATCATTAAAATCTAAAAATTTAATTACATATTACAATTAATTGTGTGTGTGTGTGTGTGTATATATATATATATATATATATATATATATATTATAATATATATATATATATACACACACAGAATTAAAATCAAAATTATATATTATTACTTCCAAAAGTACATACTTTAATATTACCTCTATATATAAGGTCAAGAGAAGTCATAAATTTTTTTAAATTTTTCTCTTAAATGATATTAGCCATATATATTTTGATATTTTAATGCTATATAATTTTGTATTATATATATGTATATATATATATATATATATATATATATATACACACACATACATACATACATACACACATACACCTTAACAATATTTTCATTAAATATATAGTATTATATACATATATACTTTTAAAATCTTAAGCTGATAATCAATATTTTGAGCATCTCTGATTTTTTCAATGTAAACATTTACGTATTTTGTAAAATAAAAATAAAAAGTAAACATTTAACTTTAAAATGAATGTACTTTTTCTTACAGAGGCTTCGATGTTCATGACCAAGTGTATACTGAAGCAGGTACACACTCACAAATGTCAATGAAACAGAAACACAAATCAGAGTTGGATCTCTGGCTACAGGACACTGAATGAGACTACAGAACTGATCTGGTTTTAATGAACCTTCTGAGGACTTGTTGTTTATTTCCAGTCATCTTCTGTAATAGCGGTGGACTTAAGAGCTAAATATACACATTCAGAAATGTGGAGAGATACAAAGCCAAGAGCAATGACCCAGTAAATACTCAAATCACTGTCACACATGTTTTCCTTTACATTCTCTATCACTCTTTCTCCATCTGGTGTTGTGAGATTGGCAGTGGAAACTGCATGACAGTCCAGCAGAATCAAAGAACGGTGTAAGTGTGCGTGAGTGTGGCTTCACTTGGCCCCCGCTGGGCAGCAGAACTGTTGAAATTAGAGTTGTGTCATGCATTTGGCTGGGATAATAACATTTGGAAATCTCAGAGGATGTCTGAATATGACTTGATTTTTGATGTTGCCAAACATCCTGACTGAAGAAAATAATAAATATGTCTATGACGCAAAAATTCTGCTGTCCAAACTACAAAAGCACATTCTAATTTGGCATTCTAACTAAAGACAAGTCAACTCCCTTTGGGAAAAGGAACTTTTTTGTGCTTTGTCTATATACAGGGTTACATTTGCTCAAAGAATTGACCCATTTTTAACATACTCCATCCTGAACGAGAGTTCTTGAAATTTCTGTTTTATTTAGGGGATTTTTAAACATTTGGAAAGACAGGAATAAATGCAACTAGATGCTGAAATATTCTGCCCAGTAAATATGTTTGAGAATAATAAGATAGAAGAAATCAACTTGATGTCCTGTAAATTCTGACTTTTAGGATTATTTAAAGGGATAGTTCCCTCAAAGTCATTAACTCACCCTCAAGTTGTTCCAAACATGCATTAGGTTTTTCCTAATGTTGAACACAAAATACGTTTTTTGATAACCAAACAGTTGCCGGTAGCCATCGACGTTCAAAAAACTTGAGGGTGAGCAAATCATGACAGAATTTTCAGTTTTTCTGCAAGTTGTTTTTTCAGACTAGTTAACTGGAAAATGTTTGTGAAACAATGTGCACATCCATAAAAGGCCCTCGTAAAGATCAGGCAATGTGTCCAATGGGCAAACAGGTTCGTTTAGCATGACAGTTGGGACCATAAAAAGTGACATTTTGACCAGGATAAAGATGAGTTTCACAATACAGGAGGGACAAAAAAATTGCTCATCTCTGGACTCTTATTGAAAGAAAAGGCAAAGCCATACCTTTCCCCCTTTAGGACAAGAGCTCCTTCCAGCAGCACCATATCAGGCCCATTATTACAACCATTCCTATGAAGTGTATGGAGAGAATAGGGCACTCAGACGAAGGAGTGGAGCTCTGAGGAAAAACACAGGGGGGTGCAGGGATGGAGAGAGGAAGAGGAGGAAGAGGTGGTGAGAGAAACAAAAGAAAAAAATGACAGACACTCAAAATAATGTAATGATTACACATGGGAGGTTTGTGCACATGTGGAATTACAGGTAAATAAAACATGGAAAATAATAAAAAAGAGAGATAATAGAGAGAAAGAATGAAGAATGTGAGTATGAAAGGGAGGAAACACAACCAGATAGATAGATAGATAGATAGATAGATAGATAGATAGATAGATAGATAGATAGATAGATATGCCAGCAGTTTATCAAAAATCATCAAATTTGTTTGGAATTTGATATGGTTCAGTGTGCGTTTGTGAGCATATGGGAGTTTATGATATGTTTATGTAGGTGTTCAATGGTTATAAATCAACAGAACGAAGCAATGAAAGACCACGGGGGAGCAGGGAGACAGGAAAATACACTAAGATTAGATACACAACAAAGATGGTTAAACACAAAATGGAAACCTTGTGCTTGTTCTGACCCTCCGACTGATAAACACAGAGCAAAGGTCACCATCTTAGCATTTAAAGATCCTTGCCCACACCGCGCAGCCAGCCCACTGTTTTAAACCAATGTACTGGGTTAAATCTGTCGACAGTATTTGCGACATTTTGTTGAATACCACAGAAAATAATTCGGATTCATCTTTCAGCTTGTGTAAACAAAACAAACCAAACATGAGAACTAATCTGCGCAATTTGTGTTTCTACAGCAAAAGCGGCATCTCTCAATTACTTCTGGAACCCGACTGCTTCCTTCAAATGTTTTCTGTGGTATTTGCTAGCATATTACAGATTCTGTCGACAGAGCTCCATTTGTTTTTAACCCAGAACACTCCTTTAAGGAATCATGGGAATTGTAGGAAGCAGAACAGTGTGAGTGAGGGGTTAACCACACAATTAAAGTACAACTATGATGGGCGGATGACTGACATGGGACAGGGTACTCTGACTGGACAGACTCTTTTAATAGGTAAAAAAAAACATAATTAGGATTTCTGTGGTTTGGAAAAACTACTAAGACCTTGTTGTTAGACAGTACAGGGGTTAGAAAGACCTCTATGTCAGTGCACATTGTACACACACAAAAGCTTGAGTTACTACAGTGGATCAAGAAAACTAGCTAGACACGTTGGCTGCTAAAGGTTTGACAAACACAAGATGTAAAAACACACAGCCCAGAATCAATGTGTGCGACAGGGCAAAAAGCAACCCAAAGTGAAACACACACACTCGGCCGAAAATGGCGAGTTGGTTTAGTTAGACAGGATGCGCTTTGAAAGACAGATACTGCTGTTGGACAGATGGTCGCTTCAGCGGTGGTTGACCCCACATGCAAAACGTTAGTCATGTACAGAGCATTTTCAAACACTGACAAACATGTAGGTCGATGGAGTCATGGCGCCATTTTGTTGATAATATTTCGAACTACTTGCTGTGTGAGTAATGTCTGTTGGTTTTCAGCATGTGTACAGTACAGTGATTTATTTGGGGTCGCATTTTTACCCCACAGAAGTTCACACATTCACTGTCTGAAGTTCTAGAGTGTTGGCTCCTATGGATTTGGAAGAAAGCAGTGCGTTATGACTGATGTCCAGCCCCCTTTATTTCCCCTCACCTGAGCCTTCCTCCCGGCCAGCCGATCAAGCTCCGCCCTACAACGCTGCAGCTCCGCCTCTAGCTCCGCCCTCTCCCTCCGGCTGCTCTCATACCGCCCCTGCAGTTCCACAAGCTCTCCTTTTAGTCCCTCACACTAAAAGAATGGAGAGACATGGAGAAATAACAAATGATAAAGGACAAGTGATTAGATTCACTGAGTCACAGGTAGAGTTTTAGCTTGTGTGGCAGAAAAAGGTTGACTAAAAAGCTTTTAATCATTCCATTATTCGATAGAGGACAGAGGAAATCGGTTTTCTTTGTAGTCTCACTGTCAGGGTTTTTCAGCGATATTTCCCACAAGGTCATGTTGTTGAACAACTGAAGACAAAATAACCATTTGGCTCACACTTGTTGTCAATACTGTGACAGATGGTTTGGTTTGCGACCTGACGTGAGCTCAATTCACCCCATACTGAGAGTGAAGAATGTTTTTAATTATTTTTTTTGTTGTAAAATAACTTTATTTAATTATCAGACATTATCATCACACATATACTGTACAAATATAGGTAGATAGTTCATTGATTGTTTGGCCAGGTGGTCATGGTAAATCTCAAAATACCCAAATAATCAGAATCAATTCTATAACTAGTGTAAATACCAGTAATGCCGTACCTCTCTCTGGACCTGTGATGCTTTCTCCTCGGCTTGTTTCAGCTGGTCTCTGAGGGAGAACACCTCTGAAAACCCTCCACTCATCCCCGTCGGCGTGATGGGTTTCCCCTCAAACGAGATGTTCTTTTGGGTGTAAGCGTCCATCGGATTCCCACCTCCTACTTCCAACGTGTTGACGAAACCCTCAGCCTTCACCTCTTTTTCTACAACTTTTTCTGTGTCATTTTCTCCATCAGTCTGCTCTGCTTTGAGGACCAGGCATGATTCAGCTGAGCTGTCAGGATGGAAGCAGGAAATGTACAGTACATTTATTAAAGATGTTGTGGTGCATTTATTAGTGTATAACTAATTTACTTGAACTTGTGAGCTCTTGATGCACTCTTTGCAGATATGCTTCATATTGTAACTTTGATTGTGTGTGTGTGTGTGTGTGTGTGTGTGTGTGACAGCCGCACTGCAGTACTCATTACTGATTCACCCTGATAATCATGTATTAAAAATCTCAAAAACTCTTTGGTTTCTCTCCCTCTTTCACTCTCTTATTCTCTCACAGTGCTTAAGTGTAACTATTTCACTTCCGAGAACAGCTATTCTTTTGAGCTGAAACATTTAGCAATAGTAAAAAAAAAAAAAAACATAATTAGATTCATAAAGTCAAAGAAACCTTGAAGTCTTAAAATAGCTGCAAGGCAACTGTGGCTCACCTCATTGCCAAAATATTTGGATAAGATGAAATACACAATCATTAATGTTTCATGTTGCTGTGAAACATTTTCATAGCTGCTAAATCGTTTCAGTGAGAGTGTCCACTGAGACAGATCATGGCTGAATGCTTCATGGGTCACGCCAGCCTTATTAACAGAGACTGAGCTTGAGATGCTCAGCGGCTGATTTTTCTTGTTTGTGTGTGATTGACAGGCCCTGTGGCCAATCACCTGGCTCGCTGCTGCTCCAACATCTCCAGTTTCTCAGAGAGCTGCTTGTTGTCATTCTTCAGAGTCTGACACTCGTCCTTCAAGCAGCGACACTCCTCCATCAGCTGGTCCATGTCACCTGTCCGAACAGATGTCAGTTAAAGTAGAAGTAGGGAAAAACAGCATTACTACTTTTATTGTGTCTGCTATTCTAAATTCATGTATGTTCCAAGTGGAATACGACCATAATACTTTTGTAGTATGCAGTATATATACTGTTCACATTATGCATTTTTTATGCAAGAAATACCTGGATGATCTACTATATTAACCAAAAAAATCACAAAAACACAGTACGCTATTCCAAATGTAGTCACATGTATTTAATAATACACTACCGTTCAAGAGTTTAGAGTCAATGATCAAACTGTGACCCAGTATATATGCTACATATACATATATAAAAAAATATATAGTATGAAAATGGCAGTATGCAACTTGGAACATACCCATTGTGCTAAAGGCCAAATTGCATAGAAACAGATTTGTTTCTGATCATGAAACAAACAATACTGAGGCTACACATCTATGGCAGGAAAATAGTGAGCATTTGACCAGGGAGCCATAAACACAGCTGCAGCAGTCTGACCTGTCAATCAGGAGTCATGTTTGCTTTGCACGTCCCCACATGGTGCAACGTTCAACCCCCAATAACATTGCCTCTAATCTAGAAGGAATCTGACTTGCAAATAACACTACACTCTGTCTATGCCAAGCCGGAATTTGTACTTGGTGTAAATAACCATCAGAAGTGCATGCACCGACAAACAACATAACCTGAAATGCATCTGACCCCAAATCAGAGTTAACATAAATGCATCAATCAAGGCTCTGATTTGTTCATGTTCAACACTGTTTTGCAATCAGCACATCTAAACGCATGACCCCACCAGCAGTAATGACTGGTATGTTGTTTCTATTGCAGATCTTAATATAGTAAAGTTCTACCAGCATCAAGGGGAACAGAAAACAGCCCCGGCGCCCTTCAAGACATCAACACCAGACAAATGGGGCTCTGTGGAGGTCCTGCACTCTGTCAGAATGTCAAACAGACACTCAGACACTGAACGATTCTGTAATAACCACTCATTTGTCAGTGACAATGCATTCTGGGTAATATCAGAGCACTGTGTCGTATCAGGCAGTTGATAAAACGTCTGTATCGTTCTACAGGGTTTATTTGCTATCAGCATCTGTCAGTTATGCTGGAATGAGGTTATGTGATATAAAGAAAAGTCGTGCTAGAGAAATCTCAGCTGGCTTACTTACAGAAACACAGTCGAGGTCTGGAAAAATTGACTCCGCAGAGCATATAACTTTGCATGTGTGTGGAACAGATGGATTACAACCCAAAATTATTGATTAAGCAGACCCACAAAAACACATTCATTTGTTTTTCTAACATGGTGAAGTATATGTTGATTTTATATAGAACAAATAAGAAACCTTTATTATTTTTATACTGATAATATGCTATAATGATGATATAGTTTCCTTTAATGGTGAACTGTGAATGTTGAAAATGTTGTGATTTCAGGTTTTTCTATAATGTAATACATATGTACCCCGCAATGCAGGCAAAAGACACACACACATAACACATCTGTGCTTCTGTTAATTAGTGACTTGTGTATGTATTTCCTTCCTGCATAAAGAAACTTGAAACAGACATTTGAATTCACACTATTTCACACTCCTTAGCTTCTGCATTTGAGCACATCCAAACAAACATAAGCGACAAGATTGTGCCAAAGAACACACAGCCAACCGATCTCTCACACACACACACACACACCCTCATGGAAAATGGGCCTGCCCTGCCAACCGCACAGTTGTTTTGGAGAGGTGTGAGGAGTGTGTGCTGTATTATTTCCCTGTTGTACTCACTGCTCATTCGAGGTCATTAGAGATCATTTACTCCCAAATTATTTCATACGAGTGAATCCCACTTTATTCAATACACTCGTATTTAATATACAGATTAAATGGATGAGGAAGATGATACGGATAACTAGTCACATTCGTTGTGTTTTGGAGCACATTATGTAATTAACAGGACACCCTTGACCAACTGTAGCATCAGAAAGATCATACTGGACAACAAGGCTTCAAGCTGATACAAACTGGTCGTTTTAGCTGGCATACCGTATTTTCCGGACTATAAGTTGCACTTTTTTTCATAGTTTGGCTGGTCCTGCGACTTATAGTCAGGTGCGACTTATTTATCAAAATTAATTTGAAATGAACTGAGAGAAATGAACCAAGAGAAATGAACCAATAGAAAACATTACCGTCTACAGCCGTGAGAGGGCGCTCTATGTCTTCAGTGTAGACTACAGGAGCACTGAGCAGCATAGAGCGCCCTCTCGTGGCTGTAGACGGTCATGTTTTCTCTTGGTTCTAAATAAATGCGACTTACAGTACAGTGCGACTTATATATGTTTTTTTCCACATCATGATGTATTTTTGGACTGATGCGACTTATACTCAGGTGCGACTTATAGTCCGAAAAATACAGTAGTTTTGGAGCCTGTAGTGTGGTGGGAATCAGACCTTCTCCTCCTGCTTTCTCCTGCTCTTCTCTGCGCTGGTTCTTCATGCTGATTTCGGCCCTCAGGGTGGTCAGCTCTAGCTCGTACTCCTGCGTGGTGCCGCGCAGACGCTCCAGCGCGGCGCGCACACGGCACAGTTCCTCCTGCAGCAGGGCGATGTCATTCTCTCGCTCCGCTGCCGCCTCCTCCGCCGACTGCTGCAGCTCCTGCACCTCCTCCTGTGCCACACGCAGCTCCTCCTGCGCCTCCCACAGCTCGCTGGCCTTCTCCTCCTCAAGACTGTCCAGCTCCTCTTGCACTGAACGCAGCTGGGCTGGGGGTCAGAAGCAGGGACAGATCAACATTTTTTTACTGAATATTGGGTAATAAAAAGTGTTGCAGTACAGTCATATGATAATACAATAGAACTTTGATATGTACCAAAGTATAAACATATTAACATAAACATATTAAATATATATATATTTTTTTATTGCTAACTAAAACTACAAAAACATTTATATATATTGTCACGGTATGTAGATAACGCAGGATGAAGAAATAAATGTTTATGGTTTTTAATTCCATCTTCAACATAAAGAAAAGGTGAGCTACAGTAAATAGCATCAACACACATGTACCATTAAATGAACATCAATCTAGGATAAAGAACAGACCAAAACTGAAGGTTTATAACAACAGGGAAACTAGGGAGCAAACGAGATGATTAATCAACACATGTGAACTGAATGAACTAATCAGGGGAACTAAGGGAAATTAGGTTAAAGCACGTAGAACAGAAACAAATGAAAATCTTAACCACAACAGAACATAAACATGACATACAGTAGATCATCTATTTAGCTCTACTTTTCTTTATGTTGATGTTGGAATTAAAGACCATAAATATTTACTCCTTCGTCGTGTGCTTTCTACAACCACATATCAGGACACTATATATATATATATATATATATATATATATATATATATATATATATATATATATATATATATACATATATATATGCATATATATGTATGCATACACTTCAAATCCTTATGAGCTGGCAACTATTAAAATCCATGTAGAATTTATATATGCATCGTTTGAGGACATCAAGACCATTTGAGGTCTATATTCAGCCACTTCACTGAAAACCAAGGACATCTGAAGTGAAAAATACAGGTCTTTGTTTCTTGCCTCATTACAGAATTCACTCAGCACAGCCAGCTATCAAGTAGCAAAAAAAAAGTAAAAAAAAAAACGTTAAAACCTCTCAAACGACCCACACAGAGTGTGAATTTTAGTCTGCAGGGGCTTCTGGAAAACTATAATCAGTCTCTTTCTTGCAAGGCAGGAACACAGATAGTAAAAAAAAAACATTGTCACAGACTGTGATTAAACTGAACTGAAGAACCGTTTTCTCCTTCATCCAGTATGTGAATCTGATTCTGGCAGTGGTTTGTTGTTTTATTCATATATGTGATTCCATTACTCATGATGGTACTTCGGTACAGCCAATGCACTAATGCAAACGCAGGTTTACTTTGCCTCCTCACAGTTCATTTAATATAATTACAGCACAGCTGCTGAGAGAGTGAAAGTGAGTCACTGAGGAAGTGAACAACAATTGAATCATCTCTGCTTTTCCCATCTCTCCACGGCTAACACAGGGCCTGTCTACTCCCTCTCGCACCAAAGTAGCACTCAAACAAACTAATGGAAATGGGATGTCAGAACCACAGGAAATGACATCATGCTTGAAGGATTCTACAGTAGTTACCTGACTGATTGAGAATCTCCATCATAATGCATTCACTGATAACAATGAGTTTGAATACAAAGATTTGCAGAACTTGAAGAATTGTTTGAACCTAACGAGCAGAGAGTACTGCAATTAGTTTCTATTATCAAATTTAATGCATTCATAAAGATGATGAAGCCTCACTGGTAGTGCATACTGTCTACTGTTGAAAAAAGTATGTGAGACATTACGATTTTAAACAGAAGTTTGCTACATGGTCACAATTAGAGAGTGCCATTCAAACATCATAAAAATAAAAATAAATTAATTAATTATACATAATTAAATAAAATGTTTACATTAAAAATGATACAAAATAAAATAAAAATAGAAAATATAGTAAATTAATTAGAAAATATGATGAAATGAAAAACAAAAAACGACAAATAAAATAGTGAAATAAAACTAAATGAAACTGTAAATAAAAATAAAATAAAATAAAACTTTTTTAGTAAAAGTAATTACAGTTTCAGTAATTTAAAGTTTTTCAGACCAAAATGTTTCAAGAAAAGGAAGGTGAAATCAAGCACATTGCATTGTGGGATAAAAGTACCCAGTGCATTGTACTATAACATATATAGCACATCATGGAAAATGTTATCTAGGTACTGTAGAAATATAATAGTATAATATTGGGTAGTAGTATGGGTACAATATTTCAAACCATTGCCATATCAACTATTTTTAATACAACACAAAAAGATAATAATATGAAAATAGCCTCTGCTAATCATCCGGGGTCTGTGTTGAAATCATAAAACAGCTTGATATATCAAGAATGTTTATTCATTAGCGTTGGACGCAGCTGTTATTTAATATGCTGAATGTAAGAGGGTATTTGTGCTGCTTGTTGACTGAGTAAAGCAAATTGTATCTGTCATTTTTTAAGTCTACTAAGTTAATTGTATTAATTTTATCACTGACTTCAGTAATTAGCACTATGATTCATACACATCTATTTCTACTTGTGTTTCTGTTCACCTTGAAGTCTCTGGATCTGTCTCGTAAAGCTCTCTGCCTGGTGGGCGCTTGCCAGCCGCTCTTCCTCCAAAAGACCTACAAAGCAACAGAACAGCATTTAAAGGCAGCTGGAGGGACATTAGAATGAGTAATTAGTAACTTATCACTGGCATCCGACAATATTAACAAGCCAGGAATGTTTGTGTGAGGGCATGATGAGGAACAGGTGGTTTGGTGGTCAGTGACAGCTGAGCATGCTCAGAGGGAACCCCCCGGTGATGATGTCACACCCTAAAAACAGACCGCATTAGCAAACGCACCCTGAAGCTCGTTGTAGCTCTCCTCGTGTCGTTGCGACACTTCTCTGGTCTCCTCCAGCTCCAGGAGCAGCTGCACCACCTGCGACCTCAGTACCTCCAGTTCATCTTCTTCATCCACTCCTCTTTGCTCCTCTCTTTCCCCCTCCTTCTCCTCCTCCTTCACCTCCTTCTTCTCCCGCTCATCCTCCTGCCCCTTCTCTCCATTTCCGGCCTCCACCTCCTCCTGGTCTCTTTCCTCGTTATCCTCCAGTGAGCCTCGCTCTTTGGCCGTCATTTCTCTGCCTAAACCTGGCCGCTCCGCTTTGAAGTCGCACACATCGTCTGAGACAGAAAAATAATTAATTAATCACTCAATTATATGTAAGACTTGATTCAAAAAAATTTCAGCAGTCAAGTATTTATATATGATATAAAACCTGTCTCGTATCACACATTAAAATAATTTGAACTTGCGTTAAAATTTAACAGATAAACAACTAAAAATTAAGGTTACAGAGACACACCTACAATGGAAGTCAAGTATTATTTTAAAATTTGTATATAAGATCAAGTGTCAATATTTTTTCTAACAGAAATATTGTGAATTGAGCTTAACTTGTATTGAACCTACAATATTGCTTTTGTAGCCGAATCCTCTGCTCTAATAAACATTAACATTAAAAAAGACATTTAAAAGTTCTCGCTGTCATTCCCACATTCTCTGTTTGAAAAAAATGAGATGTCCAGCTGTACATGTACCAAACCCCCACCACCTGTCGCCTCTGGTGAGAACCCACTAAATCCATCCACTCCAACAACTTCATCTGAGAAACCTCTTCATCACCTGCTGGCCCCCGGCTCTCATCTCTCTCTGCCACCGACAGACCTCCAGACCCCCACAAGCAATCAAAACACCCACCCAGTGCCACCAGTGTCCCCGTGCTAAAGGAATGTGTGCTATTTGCAGGATTTAGGCCATGAATCGCCCCTCTGCCTTCACCTGTTTTCTGTTCACTAACAGAACAAACACACACACAAAGATATTCCAGACAAGAAATTACAGCCAACAGCAGCAGTGGCCCTTTCAAACAGTAGGGGACCCATAGAGTCCTCTAGTGGCAGCAGTGGGTAAACCTCGCTGGATTACCTCCACCCCCCCAATATCCGTCCCCAGTTGCAAAGTCATATGTTTATGGTGTATTGATTATGTGCTTTTGTGCTGAGGTGTTTTTCCTGTTCCCATACTGTGCTCCCAAAAGGAGCATAGTCTGGGTGTTGTTGTTTTTCTCCTCACTTCTCTAATGTTAAGCTGTATTTCTTCCTCAATTCCCCATCTTCCTGTCCTGTCTACCCCCTTGTCATATTGTATGTATGTTGTGAATGTATGGACAGGTTGATGGCTAATTTTGCTGGTACTTGTGACTAGTGACAATGAAGGGCTACTACTATATTAATGCACACGTACACGCGCACACACACACACACATATATATATTATATATATATATATATATATATATAATGAGAAATGTATTATATGGAATATCAACCCATCTCTGACATCAGAACATTCATTTACAAAACAACTGACACAATTAATTTGCAAATGAGCACTTTGGAGATGAAAAATCAAATGAAACAATGTCAGGCCATGTCCAGAGGCTCATATTTAATCTTAATATCATGAGTGACATTAAATGTTGACGTTCAAAGAGTATGAGAGTAGAGAGAGTATGTAAATTAGATTAAATTCTAACAATAACTTTATATGTACACTATACATATATAATGCACATACATAGATATATATGACGTTAAATTATTAATAATACAAATTTTACTTACACATTATTATAACTATACATTACATAAAATATAAAAATAATTAAGACATTATAAAATAAGACATTAGACAGATCTCGTGATTTTTTTTCTACGCTGAATGAATAGTGACAAACAAACGGAATGAAAGAACATGTGAAGTGAGCAGATGATCCTGTACAGTCTGTGCTAATCACCCACCAAAGTAAGGAGCCAACTAGTTAAAAATAGCTCATTTCAACACTCTCCTTCTCTCCGATACCTTTTCTTCTTTTCTATTCATCACATCCTCATTTCCTGCCTTGCACTATTCACAACAGCTATTTTTCATTCCCATTTTCCAAATGATCCTTTTTTAAAATCCACCACCTTGTTCTTAGCGCCATCTCTCTCACTCTCTCTCATCTTCACTCTAGCGTTAACAGGTTTCTCTCACCCTCTGACCTCTGAACTCAGAGAAATAGGCCATTCACTTGGCCGATTACACACACTTAATCTCTCCTACAGTCTCACACTCTAGATCTCTTAAATGACACAAGGACTGTGTTTGAGAGTATAATTATATTAATATATATTACAACTACTTTTATTTTTACATTATAATATATGTGTACATATGTATGAATATATGAATAGATACATAAATACAGCAGTATCTTTAAAAAAATTAGCTGAGTCAGTGATATGCGTCTATAATATCACAAGGCAAATCTAAACTGGTTAATGCTTGTGAACGACATGAGGTCCACACACAGGACACGGAGACAGTCGGCCATGCCAGACCTGACTAGACGATTCACCTCGCTGATCCTCTTAGATCAGATGCCTGTGTGGGATTAACAGAATCTGTCAGTGTGGAAAATGAATTGTCTTGCCAGCAACTCCTCCCCCTCCATCCCTCCGTCTTTCTCTGTCCTGTTCACTCCCTCTTTCTCTTTTCCCCTTGTTTGTTTTCTCTCACTTCCCTCTCCCTTCCTGAATGTAATATTCCTGTGTAATGAGCCATGTGCTGTATTATTGATCATGCTTTGCAGATTAAAGTATTTCTAGCATCTATGAAACAATCAATTAACCAGTGGGGAAACACACACACACACACACATACAGGCAGAAGCAGTAGAACAGACAGGGTCTTGAGCTCAAAGGATTATAGGCAGCTTTGATAGCACCCAATCAGCTTTATCCAACATATCTGAGCTATGAATTATTCTGTTGGGACAGACATCTGGATCGATCACTGGATAGGCAATGCACACCACAATCATGGAGCATCCCTCAGGATGAATAATGCAAAGTTAAACAAGAGCAGAATCTCTGGTTTTCTGTATAATCAGTACAAAGTAGTGCTGTCAGAAACAAAACATATAGTTCTGCATATACTTTTAAAATTTAAAGTAATAGTTCACTCAAAATTGAAAATCTGTTTGAAATGTACTCAACTTCAAGCCATCCAAGTTATCTTCATCTAAACACATTTGGAGAAATGTACCATTACATCGATTGTTCACCAATGGATCCTCTACAGTGAATGGGTGCCATCAGAATGAGAGTCCAAACAGCTGATAAAAACATCACATTAATCCACAAGTAATCCACACGACTCCAGTCCATCAGTTAACATCTTGTGAAGTGTAAAGCTGCTGTGTCTGTTTGTAAGAAAAAAAATCTATCACTAAGGCATTTTAACTTTAAATCACCATTTCTGATGGCACCCATTCACTTCAAATGATTCATTGGTAAGCAAGTGATGTAATGCTACATTTACCCAAATGTGTCCTGAAGAAATAAACGCATCTACATGAGGGTAAGTACATTTTTTTGAAAATTACATGTACAAAAGTACATGCAACTCATGTGTATGCACAATCTAGCACTGCACAAAACAAAAAACACATGCAAACTGATTTTTTGCACCATGGTTGGTGCAAAAAAAAAAAAGGTTGGCTCACATAACAGAGGCCTCACTTCCTGCTGAACTCAGATTCTTGTGATTTTTTCATGTTTGATGACGACTCACAACAGAAATAGTTCAGGAGAATTCGAGAATCAGTTCCTTAATTTGTGTCGTTTTGCCTGATTACAATTCCTTGATGGAATCTACAGCTGAATAAAAAATAATGAGAAATGTATTATGTGGAATATCAACCCATCTCTGAAATCAGAACATTCATTTACAAAACAACTGACACAATTAATTTGCAAATGAGCACTTTGGAGATGAAAAATCAAATGAAACAATGTCAGGCCATGTCCAGAGGCTCATATTTAATCTTAATATCATGAGTGACATTAAATGTTGGCGTGCAAAGAGTCCCATCGCGGACATCACAAACACAGACAAATATAGTTCTCGTCTAGTTCTCAGAGTTCTCATGAGCTCAGAGAATTAATATCATTCTGGTCACAAGCGTGGCTATGGGATCGGCCTGCGGCGCTGGCGGAAATCCAGTCTAATTTCTCAACATAAGAAAAACAACATCAGTCAAACACTGATGTATTCAGATGTGTTGAACCCTTTATAGTTATGCTATTGCCTGTGTTCTGACCTGTCAATCATAATGTCAGTACTGTCAACTGTCAATCAGAATGACAAGATCGCAGTGAGGGACTAACTATTTTAAATACAGTTCTCAGGGGTCTTCAAAAGGGGGTCTGTGACCCCTTGGGAGTTCGCAGCAGAACAGCATTCATCCATCCATCTATCCATAATATAATATATATAAAAAATGTAATAATAGTTGATAAAGAAGCTAAAGTTTAGCTACATTTCATTGTCTCACACACAATTAAAATCTCAAATTATTAAATAATATGTTACATGCAAATATACTATTTCATCCATTTCAAATTTAACACAAGTTGATGACTCATACATATCAGTAATTATTATTTAAATGCATATGTGATGTAAACATCATAAAATAAGTATGTAAATACAACATTATAGTATCATATACCTGTGTTATTATAGGTATTTTATTTAAAATGCAAAACTCTCTTCTAGTCCTTGGCCTGAAAGATCTGTATTATACACTTACTTTACAAGCATATTCGCTTTTTTGCTCATGGTCAGTCTGTGCCTGGCTAAAATCCAAACTGTGACATCAGTTTCCTGTTTATAGCGCTGCTCTCACTCCCAATGCTAGCCGAGGGTAACATTACACTGACCTTAACCTTAACTTTAACACACACATGCATCCTTCAGCAAACCTTTCAGCCTTATAGTCTCAAGTTATCCATCAAATCCAAAAATAATATTTAAACACTTAATTTAATGCAGCCTGTCACCGCCGTATGAGCTGCACAGAAAATCAGAGTCTAAACATCATTAATAAACTGAGTCCAGCACCGGGAAGAAGAAAGATGATGGACACAGTCACAATAGCCTCCTGGGAAATCAAGAAGCAAGAGTAGAGCAAACACCTTCAGCACGCATACAATCACAAAACACAAAGACTAACCTACAAAACTAGACTCTTGCGTTCCTCCTCATTATTAAAGCATGACTGCAATGCAGCTGGCTTTTTTTCCATGGCAAACGCCTGCCAAAAACAAGTACCACAGCTGCAGTGCTGTGCAGAGGCTAAACTGCTTTCAAATGCATCTTCAGTAATGGGTCAAAAGTCGAATTTGTCTGTGTTAAACAGCCGCTCATAAAGTCAAGCGGGCTCTCAGAGCATTGGCTGCTGGGTTCTGAGGGAACTGATGCGGTCAGTGTTTGGTGTTGTATAAGCCTGCAGTAAACCACTGGATAAGTATAGACCACAAAGTCTCTGCGAAAAGGACCCAGACTGAGCTGGCTGAATGGTGCCTAACTGACAGATCTGGTGAAAAATAGATGCATGGGAAAGGGGTCTGTAACAGTCACAGGTAAGAATATAGTAAAGTCAAATGAAATACTTTTATGGTGCTATTTTTGTCAATTTTAGAGCTCCACATCCTCATTCAATTTCACGGTAATGAGCAGCCAAGACATTCTGTGAAATATGTCCTTTTTTGTTTCACACTGAGAATTAAGTCATACAGGATTGTAAAGGCATGAATAACGTTTCTGTACGCTGTTACTGTAAGAAACAGCAATAACTGGTATAATCAACATAATTTTTCACATAGCCTTGTGGTGATTTCAGAGCCGGAGAAAGTTTTATTAAAGATTATAATAGATAAGCCTTTTTCTGTTACAATAATGTGCACTGATTAATAATGCACGATAAGGACATTTATTAAGCAAGAAAACATGGTCAATTTTGGTTTCATATTACTAGAATTAATTTCAGAGAGAAGGGGAGGGGGCAGTGTGATACATTTTCGGTATCGCAGTCTGTCCAAAAACATGCATTAA
Source organism: Carassius auratus (assembly GCF_003368295.1). Classification (NCBI taxonomy): domain Eukaryota; kingdom Metazoa; phylum Chordata; class Actinopteri; order Cypriniformes; family Cyprinidae; genus Carassius; species Carassius auratus. The sequence continues at coordinate 32,055 of NW_020524896.1, read as the reverse complement.
ACAATGCTTGTATATAGCCCTACAAGACTTATAGATAAACACACACTAACACAATGTAAATCAGCATCCACTCGTAAACACAGACCCGTGCTTCAGGAAGATCAGTGAGCCTCACAGGTGGGGGAGGATTACGCGTTCTCAAAACACCCCAAATATGGATCCATGTCTGCTCTCTTCTCCTCTATTGTGACACTGTTAATTAGTTCTCATTAAATGATGACAACAGCAGCAGAAAACATTTCATCAGACTTTAATACAAGTATAATGAGTGAGTAAAAGAGAAAGCAGTGCTCCATCTGTGACTACAATAGCTGTTAATTATTTAATAACTAGTCTGGAAAACTTTATGTCCAGCAAAACTCAGTTTTGTCCGATATAATCATGGTTAAAGAGCAAAATCCAGTGTTTCCAGCATACAAAAATGAGAGGTTGTGACAATGTGGGTTGTCACATTTGATTCCTGGGAAAATACCACCAATAGCCCAGTAAATAAGTCAGAAATATACAAAAAATTTAGTGGTTTTAACTTTTTAGTATTATTTATATACTATAATTTTTTTTTTTTTTATCATATATGTATTATGTATTTTATATTTATGTTTTTAGTTTTTATTTTCATTTTTTTTTATTAGAATTATTTGCATTTCTGTGTAGCCTTAATTGACTTTTATTTAATCTTTAGTATTTATAGTACTTCAAAATATTTTTTTTGTCAACATTGTGGCCAAAGCAACATTTCTAATTGTATTTTTTATGCAATTTTTTTTATTTAATATTTTATTACATTCAAAATGATTTACTGCCATGTGAAGGCTTGTAAATTGTTGTTCATATGAAAATGTGTATTAAAAAATACATATTAACAACATAGCTTTACTGTAATAAAAGAGTTATATAAAAAAAAACATCTGTTCAGCTCTGTAGTAAGAAGCTGTGAACTCAACTAAATAAAAAACTTATGAACAACCATCTTTACCAAACGATTCTGTGTTTTATTTGGTTATTTGTTCCTAAATTATTCACTTTAATAGCCAGAGGCTCCCTAGTCCTGAAACAAAAGCACATAAAAGATTTAGAACAAGCCAAATCTATCCTTTATCTCTGTTGGTTCTGTTAGCAGGATATCAAAGCTTTTCGTCTGCTTTGTGGTCGTGCCATCCAGTCTGAAACACTTACAGACACACATCATTGACCATTACACACACATGCAAACAACCGTAAGACAATCCTAGTGTACATATCCTTGTGTCCTTCATTCGGATCCATTTCTCTACAGACACAAGAGGGAAACATAAAAAAATTACATAACTAAAGAACAAGAGAATAAAGGTGTCATAACACCATAAAGCCAGAATAAAAGATTTGAATAGAAGACTGTATAAATGAAAATAGTGAGAGTTGTGTTTAAGTGAGATATAACTGGCTCCCAGAAGCATTAGAGTGCTTTAAATGTGTGTGTGTCCGTGTCACATTTCTGGCGCAGTGAGGAGAGGTATGAATTATTCACGTCGACTCCATCCTGGCTTGGCAAGGAAGAAAGGTAGAATAAGAGGAAAGAGAAAGAGAAAGAGAAAGTGGGATGCAGGAAAAAGGGAGATGGAGAGAAGAAAGTGGAAACAGAAAACGAGATTGTTGGTTTCTCACTCTTATAGATGCAAAAGGAGGAGGAGTTCACATGCTATCGCTTTGTTGCCATGGTTACAGCCCCCTGTCCAAGCCCCAATAACTCCTACTGGTATCATTTTGCACTTTACATGCACAAAAACTACATACACCACCTCGTCATCTGAGCTATATAATAAAAAACACCAAACCCATCTTTCAAAGAACATTATAAATGCTATACATTAGTACAAGAATGAATAATTATAATACTTTTACTTGGTAATTGCATTTGCAATGCATTAAAGGTGCTATATGTAATTTTTTTCGACAGTACCATAACGCTACAGCCAGTTATTCTACTTTGAAATATGCTTTCCGTGTCAGAATGTTTTTTTCGCCCACTGCCAATTCACCCAATAGTATCTCAACATCTAGGGTTGCCAGCTGGTGGAAAACGCAGCGTATTATTATACCCATGAAAGCACGCAAATACAGAAATTGCAGATTGTACCCGACCTAAAAAAGCCTTGGCATCCATCTGAAAAGATCTATGACCAGAGACATATTCAAATTCTAATAAATCACTCCTCACCTGTCACCTTCCCCGTCAATTGTGCTCATTCCTATTGCGTGTCCTCAATCTGGCAACCCGCGACAGCATTGAGTCTTTCTTCCACTAGCTGTCAATATTACAAACCTCACCATTAAGCACCTGAATGAAAAGGTGATGCTGAGGTTGTATCATGAAACATGGAACATATAACAGTCATCAACCACCTAAAACAGCCTAGTAACCACATTGTAAAGCAATACATAGCAATGTCCTGGCAACTACCCACAACAATTTAGTACAATGCCACTGAGTATTTGTCAAAATCTAGTAGGTTAATAATATATTTTTCCCCATCTTTGCCATCTGGTTTGGACTCTCATTCTGACAGCACCCACCCAGAGGTGGAAAACGTTTTGATGAAGGTTTATGAAGAATAGCCTTTATTTCCATTTGAACAATGTGCACTGATGAATAAGAGAAGTAAACTAGGTCATGTTCTGATTTAATGCCTTGAGAAAAAGCACACAGAACTCACATACTGAAAGCAGAAGGGGGAAAGAAAAGCGAGTTGGATCTCTCACGATCTCGGTAGACTTCTTGAGCTCTCACTCATGAGAAAATTTTTCTGTGTTGGCCTTCACTTAGACGTGTGGCGCGTACACACTCTATCTCTCTCCATGTAACTTTTCTTGCTAACTGTGCGTGATCTCACTTGAACTGCCCTTGAGATTCCTGCCATCAGCTCTTCTGGAACGTTCTAAAGAGTCACTCCTCGCATCTGAGATGAGGTCAGCGAGTGACAGACTCAGAGAGAGGAGACCCACAGGGGGGAGGAGAGGAAGATTTGGAGGAAGAAAAGCTGCAGCATATGGCTTTCCTTGTGTCATTCGGAGCTCAGAGGTCAACGTATAGTACTCCGCAACATATAAACAAGAATGAAACAACGTTCTGGGTTCAAACTAAGTGAAGCATTTGTGGTATTGCTGTCAAATTACAACTAAAAATAACTTCAACAGATCCTTCAGCTTGTCCAAACAAACAAAAAGTGTACATTATAAATGCACTTGAAGAAAAGCATTTGACACAAGACATAAGGCAAAATTCGCAGGTTGTATAAAATTTAAAAAAAAAATGTTTTTAAGCAGCAAATTTGTCTAAAATCTATTTTTTTATTACTATTATATGTGGATGATATGTAAGCAATCCCTTTCTGGTATCTCTGTGCATTTTATGTGCAAGTAACAGATTAAAGGAACAGTTAATGGGATAAAATAAAAATGTTCTAACCCTCAGGCCATGTGGTTGTAGATGTAGTTGAGTTTATTTCTTCATCAGAAACGATTTGGAGAAATGTAGCATTACATCACTTGCTCACCAATGGATTTTCTGCAGTGAACAGATGCAGAATGAGAGTCTGAACAGATGATAAAATTATCACAATGTTTGTTGGGAACTTTTTTCAATTAAAATGGTATTTATAGATGCATCGGTCTCTCCTAAATCAGATGAAACAACTATAAATATAATTTTATATTAGGTAACATATATAATCTAAATCATTAGTTGATGGACTGGAGTTGTGTGGATTACTTGTGATGTTATAATCTCTCTGACGGCACCCATTTACTGCAGAGGATCCATTGGTGAGCAAGTGATGTAATGCTACATTTCTACAAATCAGTTCTGATGAAGAAAACAAACTCAATCTACATATTGGATGGAGTGAGGTTGATTTTCATTTTTGGGTGAACTACTCCTTTATGGTCACAACAATAGTTGGAAATTTGGATAAAATTTCCACAGACAACATTAATAGGCATAAACTCAAACATTATTCATGTGACTAGCATTATGAAACCAGACTTGTCTTCATAATAAGATGTACTATGTTTAAGTCTTGCTGTTATACTTTCACAACACTGTGTATTGTATTTTAACATTCCTGTCGCAAGGCACCATTGACTTCCATTGTGGTCGAAAACTGACTTCTCTATCAGCGTTAAAAGAAAACGTAAACAGACTGCATAGAAACTCTTAGCATGCAATCTCTTGACGTTGGTACTCGGTGAAGTTTTTCTAGGACGCCTCACATGGACAAAGACTCAAACAGGCATGAACAGTGAAAGGGCCCTTTTTATGTAAGATAACTGCTGTAGCAGAAAGTTTGGGGGTTTGACTGTCACCGGACCTAAACGTTGTAAGCGCTATGGCACCCAGAATGTGGGCAGTGAGAGAAAGAACATGTGTTCTCATCATCCGGGGGCAGACGGGGAATGCAAGTGGCTCTTGAATAATGTGGAACATGTGGGCGTCTGGGATGGAGAAGAGGTAGACAGCACCATCACTGCTGGCTAAATTAGCACGGCATTTAGAGGGAATTGTCATGGAAGCTCTGCCAATGAGGAATGTGATGCGGAAGTGCTGTTAAAATGATCCTCTCTCTCATTCCCCAAACCTCCTTTAGTCCACCTACAGAAACATTTGCCCCAATTTACTGCAGTAATACCATAAGACCAAGTAAAACAATCCTTGTGCGTCTTGTCACATGAGGAGAGGTTCTTTGGGATAGATAATGTGGGACTGAGCCTTTGAAGCTTTTGATCAGAGGCACAATTTAAAACAATGCCTCAGACAACAGCTATTTAAGACATAAAAGCATTTCCAAGGAGACATCTACAGCATTACAGTATGAATATAATATAATAGTTTTATAACACTCAAGCAGACAACAGCACTCAAAAACTTGTTTGGTTGACAAATTAGTTACGAGAAGCATGAGAATCAGTGGCGTCAACATTTGGCAAGTTTGGAAAGTTATGTGCAAGCACAAATGAGAATTGCGAATATACATAAAGATCAACTAAAATGTATTCGATTTCAAAAATAAAATAAAAAATTGCCAATGACTCAAATAAACGTAATTCAAGACATATCTGAAAATAAATCATAATATATAACACAACTTTATCAGCCATTGCATTAAATGACTTAAAACAGAAAACCTCCATCACATCATAATATCAGTTTCTGAGGTTTTGAGGTTTGTTTGGTTAAATACATATTTGCTTCACCAAATGATAATGCTCTCTCTATCTCTATTAAACAAAAAGCAAAGACAGTGAGACTGTCCCATCCTTCCAAACAACCTCCTGCCTCATGATAGACCAGTAAACAATGCAGACGCAGGTAGGGGGAGAGAAAACAATAATTATTTCCATGCATCGTTGCACAAATGAACACCTGTAGATGCATCACACACACACACCTGCAGGATCCAAGACCTCCTCGATGACGGGCGGCAGACGCAATCCGCAGTCCATGGTTGTCGTGGTGACAGGCCTCAGGAAGTGGGGGGGGGGAGTTGGAGGGGGGTTAGATGTCCGAACACACGCTCGCCAATGAAACAGGCGCAGTGATAACACACACACAGCCCTGCGAGGAATGTCAGGCTCCACACACACTGTGATGTGACGGTCGATACATCCTGAAACACACACACACACACAGATCAGTTCTCTAAACAACTGCAGAAATCAAAGTCTTAACTGCTTACAGATGATTTATAGCCCTTTCTGAACAACTGTGCAGTTCTTTCCCTCTCTCCTGTCCTCTCCGTTTCTTACTGTCTCCTCCTTACAAAACAAAGCATGAAACCCTGCACAGCATCAAGGGTATTTCAGCAACATGTTCATTCTGAGAGTCTCTGCTTACCTTTAATGAGATCTGTGTGCAGCTCAGGACACTGACAGCTTACATTCCCGTTACTCACTGTGCATTATGTGTCGTTTACTGCGTGCCCTCCTCTCGCCTTCCCTCCCTCCCTCCTTCCTTCCCCCTCGCTCTCTCTCTCTCGCTCACTCACTCCAGCTCTCTTGCTCCACCTTTATCTTTTACCTCAGTTCTTTTGTCATCTGTTAACTGTTGGATTGCTTTGTGTGGTCCATTGTCTACTCTAACAGATTTTTCTCTAACAGGCTTTTGAAAACATCTTGATGCTTTTTGCAGTTATATACATTTCGAGTCCATGATGACTGCAATGTAACAAACAAAAAAACAAACTAAGTTTGGTATAAGACATTCTGATGTAAGATATTTATAATAATATATTTAATTTATTTTGCTGTTATTATTATTATATTACATTTGTTTTTAAATTATTTTAGTTAATTATAATTACCGTAATATTAGGAAGGATTATTATTTTAAGTCTTCACTCAGTGCAGCTCTGGAAAAAAAAGAGACAATTACAAATTTATCAGTTTCTCTAGATTTACTATTTATGGGTATGTGTTTGAGTAAAATTACCATGTTGGCTTTATTCTGTAAACTAGAGAAATTACAACTTTTCTCCCAGAATAGATATAAAAATATTGTCATTTGTTTGCAGAAAATGACAACTGGTCAGAATAATAAAAAAATATGCTATGTATTCAGATTTTTCATAATGGCACATTAAAGCCGGAGTTATTGCACCATATGTTTATTTCTGAATTCATTCAAGTTAAAACATTAGTATTTATTTTTATTAATACGAACTTGTTTTCCTGCCATTATTCGAGATCTGAAAGCACTGTTGTTTTTATTATTTTTACCATGTGTCTCTTTTTTTCTGAATAAAACAAAAATACATACCAATAAATAGTAAAAATACAAAGAAGCTGGTCATTTTGTCTCCATTTTTAATGCTACTATTAATAGCAACAAAAATACAAATTCACATAAAAAAAATATGAATAAACAAGAAAATATTATCATTTGTAGTGGTCTGGTTTCTATGTTATTAAGAAAATAAAAATGTGAAATAATATAAAAATTAAATAAAATTAATTAAATTAATTAATAATAAATAGTAACATAAAAATGACAAAAGCACATAAAAAATGACTAAAATGTAACTAAAATTAAAATAAACTGAAAATATAAAAATAAACGTTAATTCAAAATATTAACGGTAAACAGCGCATAGGAATAATTCAGGGGAATTAGTCTTTTTTTCCCAGTCATCTTAATGGCAAAAAGTGTTCCAATTTACATGAACACCTTAATTAATACTAAAATATAACTGATATTGCGCACAGTACGTAGCCACAGTGCGCAAATATGCTAATGTGCAATTCTAACAGCTATAAACAAACATAAAAGGTTAGAAATGCCAGGAGGGATCGTTAATTTATAAATAAACTAGTGAGGGGACAAGAACTCGTATTTGTGTGACTCACATCTTGGTCAGATTAGCCTTCTCGCGCGCGTATATCGTATATGTATGGCCTTTAGATGAATGTGCAGCAGACGTTGCCCTTACCAATTACCACTTTTAGGGGAGGAACTTTACTTCTCTCGTTAAGAAACTACAGCTGCAACAGTATCCTCTCAGTTTGTGAAACAGTCGTGTCCGAGCGAATAGCTCAATGGGAATCGATGTTTTAAGCTGAAAGCTAACAAACTGACAAGAACTAATTTGTAGCTGCAGAATTCCGGCACAGCAAAGGATCGATATTTAGACTAGGCCATAATTCCATCCCCATTTTCCCTCCCAAACAAGTTTCTTAAAGGAGCTGTATGTAAGAAATCTATTTCAATTAATCATAAAATGGCCCTGATGTGTCACTAGACATTAAGAAATCATGTTCATTTCAAATACTTATATCACTGACAACAGTAGTCCGGCCAGATTATTGTCATTTAAAAAGTGGACTTGCAGCCCTCAACTGATGTTGATGTTGTCATTTTGTGTTTTGGCCTGACGCGCCTCCCTCCACCTATCTACCAATCACAAAGTCAGTAGTGTTTCGGGATCAGTGTTGCCAGCTTTGCTGTAACCTACCCTAACTCCAGTCGGATAAAAATGTCTAATGTTACTAAATCAAAAAGACCTCGTTATAATTCAGAAATTCGTAGTGACAAAGTCCAAAATAAAACCAGAATTTGTATTGTATTGTATTGTATTTCATATATTCATGACAGTCGAACAAAGTTATGCATGTTTGTGCAAAGTAACATAACGTTAGCTCACATTAGCAATGCATTACAGGAGCCCGTTTCTCCGTCATTATGCTGAGACACTGAGGAAAACAACATTACGAGCATACATCTTTACGATTATACTGTCACATAGGAACATAAATCTTTACGATTATACTGTCACATACGAGCATAAATCTTTACGATTATACTGTCACATACGAGCAGAAATCTTTACGATTATACTGTCACATACGAGCAGAAATCTTTACGATTATTCTGTCACATACGAGCATAAATCTTTACGATTATATTTAACTAATGACAATTACTACATTTTTTAAATACATAATTAATTATCAAAATATCTCTCAAGAAGCATAAACATAATTAACAGAAAAAAAAACTTACTGTGTACGTCTGTTCGTCACTTGCCATTGGAAGCTCATTGAAGCAGCCTGCGTTTCTGCTGAATCCTGCAGCTCATCTGGCAACCTCGAGTCAGGGGGTAGGGGGAGGGGATACACCGCTCTACAGTATTTTTTATAGAGATTGCAGTACCAGTTTAGGCCACAATCCTACATACGGCTCCTTTAAGGAAAACACACACACACACACACACACATATAGTGTAGAAATGTAATTTTCTTTAATAAAATATATCATTTTATGTATGCAAATGTTCTGTCAATCGTGTTACTGACCAAATACCCCATGGAAGTGTGTTGGGTACTTTATTTTGCAATTTATTATTATTTAATTTTAAATACATGTTCAAATATGAGGTTAACCTGGTCTATAAAATAAATGTATTGTTAATTAATTGATTGTTAACCCAAAAATGATAATTCTACTGTCAAATAACCTTCACTTGTTCCGAGTCTGTATGACCTTTTTTATTTTAGGTGCATCAAATAAACATTTTGCATTTCCACTTCTGGGCAGTACTATAAAAAAACAGACACAAGAATCCAATTTTCAGTGTATAAATAAAAGGAATAAAGCAGCTTCAAAAATAGAGCAATCGTGTCTGACAATCACAGGGAAAAAGACACTGAAAGTGAGAAATGAATCATTTTTAATACAAAAAAATTGCACAGAATTATGCTTGATTCATACTATACACCTGTATACACCTGAGTTGTATTAGTATTCAAAGATTGTGATCCTTTTTAGGGCGCAGGTTGTCAATAGGATCCAGTCACAGCTTTACTGATTATGTGGTGGTGGAGGAGGAGGAGGAGGAGGTGGAGGCGGGGCCTGGAACATAAAGCCCTGATTGGGCCCTGGGGGCCAAGGGGCCATTCCCATGTGAAATCTGGGAAAAGGTGGCATCATTGGGCCCTGGAAGGGAAACATGTGTGGATCTGGATGGGGGAACATGTAGTCCGGTGGGAAGGGCTGGCGAGCGTGATAGTTGCTATGGAAACCACCACCACGATTGTGATGCTGCCCGCGGGGAACGTTACGGTTCTGTCTGGGCTTCCGCCGGCCGGATTTGTGAGGGGGCGGACCTTTAGGGTCATCCAATTCGTCCTCTGTAAAGTAAAAACAGTGATTATCGGAGCAGTTAGCACATTCAGGTTCACACCTGAACACAAAATTGACCGGGTGACTCACCGGAGTCCGAATCATTTTTTTGCCGTCTCTTTTGCTCTTTAAGCTTCTGTTTGGCCTGCCTCTCTTTCTCATCATCGCTAAAATCAAGTGCCTGCATACACACAGAACAAAAACCAATCAGTGGATAGGCTAAAGCATCACTTATTAACACATAATACTGATGACATACTATTAGAGCAGGATATCACTTTATTCCGACTTTAAGCCTTTGTTGACCTGATTTTTATCAAACGAGCACATTTACCTCAGGGGGTGGTTCCTGGTCATTTTTCCACGATGCATCCGAGCCTTTGGTCCTTGTTTGAGATAAATAATTTGTAAATGTTTTTCGGAAAAATACCATAGTAGAACAGCACTGATGATAAGCGTGTCTCAACAGAACTGAAGCACACCCAAGTTTCCTCGAATAATGAGGTACTCACCCTTGGAGTCGCTCTGTAAAGATGTAGTCTGTGAAATCTTTAATTTTGGGGGCAAAGTAAACCACATCTCGAATCTTAAGACCTTTCTGGTCGATATCGTCATGGGAGTTGAACCTAAAAACATAGTAAGGCTGACAAACTGGCCCGAAGACTTCAAAGATCTGAGGAGAAACCAACAACATTTTAGTCCCACAAAACTACTGATGATTGCACAATATAAAAAGTCCTGGACAAGAACTAATAGTGTAGATCACCACCTTAAATGTGTTTTCTAGATTGTTACAAAAAATTGGGAAATAACCCATTGATACTGACCTTGCCAACAGAGTTTCTGTTTTTGGTGAATAACACGCTGTCTTCATGCAGTGGTGGTGTGTTCTTATATGACTCCACAATCACTAAATAAAAAGCAATCAGTCAAAAAGTCCTCTAAATTCAGCCATGACAAAACTTGCATGGTGTCTCTCAGCTACGATGTAAAAATATGGAAAAAATGAGTTGACAAATATTTGTCTTGTTCAATAATAAAATCTAGCTGATGAATATAAAATAGCTATTTGATTTACATTTTCAAGCACCAAATCGGCATATGGTTTCTGAAGGATCATGTGACAATGAAGACTGGAGCAATGATGCTGAAAATTCAGAATTGGTGAATTTTACACAGGAATAACTACATTGTAAAAATGCATTAACATAAAAGTAAAAATAAAATTTTTTACTGTGTTTTTAATCAAATAAATGCAGTCTTGGTAAGCACAAGAGACATCTTTTAAAAACATTAACCTCAAAATCTTGAACGGCAGTAAATGTATGCTTGGAGTTTGGCAGATCCCTCTATACCTAATTGCTCCACAATGCTTGATATCGTCCCGATGGGCTCCATCTCTGTATCTTCTGGAAGGCTGATGAAGAGGTTCTCAACTACAGGAAGATCCTACACACACAGAAGATACCTTACAAATCATGCTCTTTTATGGCTGGTATTAACATCAGTCTTGGTTGATTTGAGCACAAGTGGACAGCTAGGGAAACTAAGAAATTTTGCCAACAGAAACATCACTTTGGTTTATAGATTGCCGCTTAGCTCCTCCCCTCACATCGATAAGCAGCTCATCTTGGGTTTTCAATGGTGCAGGCCTTTCCTCACTGCCCATGGCAACACCTTCATCGTCATCTTCTGCGTTGTTCTTGACTAAATTACAAGGCTCAGAGGAGGAAGAGGTTGAGGATGATGAAGAGGAGGATGTGGAGGACGAAGAGTCTGAGTCACTGAATCATATAAAAATAATAAACCATTCAATTCAGATGAGCTTTTTGAGACATTATTTATGTACAAAGTGATAAAATGATGATCTATAAGCTCAGTTTGATGCTGCTAGGTCAGAAGGAGGTTCTAAACTGAAGATATCAAAGCACAGACTTAAATGTCCTACTATTTTACCTGTCTGAACAGTTGTCATCCGAGCTGTTTTCTCTGTACTGCTTGCTCAGCAAACCCAACGACCCAGAGTGAGGACTAACCACAATTCCACAATGCATCTCTGCATGTCCAGTCTGAATGCTGGAGATCTGATCCCCTGTTTGTTCAGACTGAATAATGGAGATCTGATCTCCTGCCAGTCCAGACTGATCGCGGGTTGAATGTTCTCCTGTTGGCCCAAACTGACCACTGGAGCTCTGATCTCCAGTTTGTTCAGAATGAATGCTGGTGCAGTGATCTGCTGTCAGTCCATATGAACCACCAGTGCTCTGATCACCTGTCTCTTCAGACTGATCACTGGTGAATGCTTCTGCTGTTGGTCCAAGTTGACCACCAGTGCTCTGATCACCTAGTTGTTCAGACTGACCATTGGTGCATGGCTTATCTGTTGGTCCAAGTTGAGGACCAAAGCTCTGATCACCGGTCGTTTTAGTCTGAAACTTATTATTAATATCCAAATCCATTTTCTCTTTTTCAGATTCTTGATCTTGATTCTGTAAAAAATAAAAAAACCAAATAGGAATTTAACACAAAGTAAGACAAAACACAACACAAATGTTATTGTGATGTAAGATAACAATGCAAAAGTAGGAGAACTCCTTGAAGTATGATTACACTTGTAGATTGTGGGTGCACGTGTGTCAAATCTACATTTCTCATATTTAAATTGATTTAAATGGCTGCCTCTTTTTTTTTTTACTATGCCTTTAACTTCTGATACTATATGGTAATGGTTTTATGCTTTATAATTTGGCTTGAGCACTGACTGAAGGCACTTTATATAAACAATTAGTCAAATATATTATCGTTGTTTTGTTTTTATTATAACGCGGTAAACTACATAATACGGTCACGTGATATCAACACACGTAAAGGGCGACCAGCTAAGTTACAAATAAAATAAAACAGTCTTATTCTAGAGCGAAGACGTATGGGAGTTCTTTTTTCTAGCATAAATGTACTGTATATCACGTAAAATTATATGGCTCATAAGTGCGGTTCATTGCTTTATGCGTGATACTTTTTTTTATTTAGTTACCAAAAAATACCAAGCGCCCCTTTAAGTAATCAGAATGCAAAGTAAAGTAGCCGAGGAGGGTGGCAGTGATGACGTGACTTGCAATCCAATTTACCATCCAACATTTGACATTTCATTCTCTCAGTGTGAGCTGTAACTTAATTATCCACTAACGTTACCAATAAATAATTGTGACCTAACAGCTGTTCAGGGTTGCACATGCTCAAACATTGATAATTCACGTTTAAAGTATACATTTACACTTTTCTAACCTAATTCAGTCCGTACCTTAATTAATATGAACGATCGCTGCGTACGTAATGGATTAGAACATTCTTTACCTGGTTCTCTGTGCTTGAATGCTCCATGTTTAGGTTTCCATGTGAGAACAGCGTTTAGATGCGCTTCAAACATGATTTTACGTCATTGGCGTCACAACAGCATGAAATGTACGGGGCCTTTCAAAATAAAAGTATACCCATCGTCACTGTCAAAATAATAATAAAGTGTTTTAAAATAATGTTAACACAACATTTGAGGAAGAGATGCGCACAGAAAAGCCATATCATTTTTCACTTCTTTTTAATTGTTCACTAAGTTTATCCGCAGAAAAATTAACTCCTTCGAGCCGGATTCGAACCAGCGACCTAAGGATATCAGCGATTCACCACTACAGTCCTCCGCTCTACCAACTGAGCTATCGAAGGCCTGACGTACTCTGAAATCCGCCACTGATTGGCTTATCAGTCAACAAATCACAGGGGGAGACATTACTTTCTTTTTTATTCATTCACTGAGAAAATAACATGCTGGATTCACGTCACTATTGCTATTCATGTTAAAAGTGATCTGAATATATGTACAGCCCCGCTACGGCCAGTGTAATGTTAATAAGTTACCAGCAGATGGAGCTATGGGTCTATACACAAATCATTGTACGTGTAAAATTAGAAAATGCAGCTTAAAAGATATAGTTCACCCAAAATGTTTATATATATATATATATATATATATATATATATATATATATATATATATATATATATATATATATATATATATATATATATATATATATATATATATTATATATATATATATATTTGCACATCCTCATGTTACACAAAAACTGAATACTAAAATGATTTACGCCTTTGCCCAGTTTGACTCACACTTGAGTCATATTCCGATGTTTTAATGAAGGATTAGGATGTTTATATGGTTTAATATTTTAATTAATATAATTCTTTGCAGTGACACTAGTAGACAGAGACAAAAGCAGCACACACAGAATTGTAAGGAGGTCATGAACCCCACAGTGGTTTAATCCTAAAAAATATATGGCATGATTGACAACACAACCTGGATCAGCTGAAATAAATCGAATTTAAAAAAAAAAAAAAAGTACGAAAAATAAATAATTAAAAATGTTACGCAGTTTTCTGATGTCAGATGTTATTTGCCCAAATGTTACGAAACCTGTGGCATCCTAGGACTCGAATTATGTGAACCTGTTACAGAGCAAGTTTCATTTTAAAGAAAAAAAAAAAAAGAGAGAAAAAAAATTAGGGTTTATTTATGAGTCACATCTGAAGTTTTCCAAAAAAATATATATAATTAGTCACGTTAACAAAGATAAACAATGGCACATATTGGATTTCTAATTTAAAAGTTAAGTGGTACTCTGAGGACTGTCATATTCAGGAGACAATGTTAAATAAATTACTACCATTAACATACATATTTGAGTATTATATACAAGGGAGTTATTGGAACAAAAATCTACAATTCAAATTCTGTTGTCAATAACTCTGAAGTATTACCCTATTTTACACCATGTGTGTGTTAGTTCTTGCATCTGGAATTAAAAAACAAAACAAAAAACCTTGCAGTCTGTGCGGTCCTCCTTTGATAAACAGGTGATACTTTTATGCATCCTCACCAAGTCCAGCAAAATAGACTCTTTCTCTAAAGGAAGAATATAAACAAACTCTTCTATGTACAGGATTCAACAGAACAGGTAACAGACTAACAAAAACACTGATTCTGACAGATCCAGGGCTCAGAGGCTGGAGAACAGAAGCGCATGACAACGGGACTTTGATTTTCGGGACAAGCCGATTCATATTTGCAGTTTGCATATTTTAGTTGTAGGAAATGATGACATAACCCATTTTTCATGGCGACCAGCTCCAGTTTCTGGCCTCTGATTGGTGTAAACAGACACTTGATAACATGAAGAGGCTATCAACCCCATCCACATATAGCTTTCCCCATTTTAGTCTGCGCTTTGCTTCTTGTAAAAATCAAAGAATTGTATTTTTGTGCATAAATTATGACAAAACACATCCCTCCTTTTCCTTCAGCATCCCTTAAATTCTCAACAGGAATAGTGGTTTTAAGTTTCATAATAAGAACCCAAGAATTTAGTTTGTAAACCGTCGAATCTGAATCTCCAGATGGCATTTTGATAACTGTTGGGACTTGGTCAGATGTGACAAGAATGAACGTTATTTATATCATTTTGATTAGAAAACACAAAATCCTTCATGAACTGTTGCACGGATGAAGCCAACCAATCAGAAAAGAGCGGGAGAACCTGACCAGCCAATGAGAAGGCAGAATTAATCATGTGCGAGTCCAGATGAATGTGATGTGCGAGTTGTTGGATGACTGCAAGCAGTGGCATAGTGACAGAGATCAGAAGAGGTTAAAGGTCACATAAGGGTCACTCTTTTGCCGGCTGTGGCTAGTTTTTGGGCATTTTTAGGCCCCTGCATAGCAGAAAGGTGCCATTGGCAGCATTTGAGCAATATGGGATGAAGAATCGCGGGTCATGCCTTTTCGAACAAGCATAGGACAACATCCAGGGCGAATGAGCGTGTTTAAAACAAGCCGAGAACAGGTGAGTCCAGTCTTTAAGGGATTTCTTTGTTTTTTTTTCGTAGCTTTTCGTGTTTTTTTAAAACAAAAACGCTGAAATGTGGTGAGGTGCGACATCATAAAGTTCAATACCACCAATACGGAAGCCCTTTCCAACTTCCCTCTGTAAACTTCGGGAAGCGCTGCCCATTGGCTATGAGCACTGCCCTTCACTGGCTCCGCCCCCCACTAAGTGTCACAGTTCTGTCCTCTGCAAGGCCCCTCCCCCTACGCATCAGATAGGCAACTCTGAATACTGTCCATCCATAACTGCGCGTGCGTGCTGTCCTGGGCACAGAAGTTGTACACTCTTTTGGTCGTCTTGAGCTGAAAGAGGAGGAGATAAAAAGGTTAACATGGTTAAATAAACACACATGGATAAATAAAGCAACGTGCGTTAATGGGTTATATACTGTAGGTCTTACATCAAAGAAGGCTTTCTCATCTATGTTTTTAGGTGCTCCCATGGTGGGCGTCCCCGGAATGACAGATTCCACTTCGGCTAGCTCGATTACTCCCTTACAGTCTTTATCCTGCCTCGCGTCATAGTATCGCAACTAGGAAAAAGTGAAAAGGGGGATATAAGAGCATCAATTTCAGTCCCTTTCACTTATTCCTCATCAAAAACGTATTGTAAATTTTTTTATTTTACTATATGACATGCAAGATTTGTATACTGAATCAATTATGGTTCCAAAACATTAGTTTTCAGTGTTTGGTACCTGGTGTTTGGTCTTATCCAGTACAAACCAACGTGGTTTCCAAGGTTTCAGCAAAGCGCCTCTTTTGTATAAAACACCCTCAAAGCTCCTACATCAAAAAAAAAAAAAAAATATATATATATATATATATATATATATATATATATTACATTTCACATTTTTATTCAAGAGATGTTCTAACCTTTAAATGTTCAAATAAGACTATTAGCATTTAAAACCACAATAAAGAGCATTCTGCTAATTCTTTTATAACATAGTTCATATAAAAAAATATTATTTATGAATATAAATTATATTTAAAAAAATTATATAAAATAAAATAAAATATAATATTTATAAAATGTGTTTTTTTTTATATGTTAATCTAGAAATGTATTAACTGCAAACATTATATATATTTACCATTTAAAATTAACTAGTGAAGACTGAAAAATTTTAATTTATGCATTTAGCAGACGCTTTTATCCAAAGCGACTTACAGTGCATTCAGGCTATCAATTTCTACCTATCATGTGTTCCCAGGGAATCGAACCCACAACCTTGAGCTACAGGAACACTTATTTTACATATTATTATTACAATTACAATTATTACAATTTACACTATACCTTATACATTCATATAAATTAATTTAAACCTGAAATTTGATTGCATGCATCAAACACCCAATTATGCCAGGTGACAACATCAACGTGTGTCATTTATACAACTATAACTAAAGTTGAAAAATGTAATTTAACCCAAAAACAGACGCGGGGCAGCGGATGAAGTATGAAGAATGTGTTGACCGACCTGTTCTCGCTCTCAGTGCTCTGGAACTGGCTGTAGAGTGTGCTGGTACTGGGTCGACCAGCTGCAGGTGTGGATGTGGCGCTGACCTCACAGTCCAGAGCCAGGTTGATGGAGGAGCCGACCCCGCTCTGCTGCAGATACACACCCTGAGAGCAGCGCTGGTGACTCAGATTAGACGACATGAGCAGAGAACTGGAGAAGGAGTGCTGGGAAAAGACAAACTAAATATTAATACAGAATGCCATTAGTAATTTGCAGATAAAGGTTTAGATGGTAATTAATATCTCACCCTGCTCTCTAGTTTGGACTCAACCCGTTGGGCTGTCTTTATCTTGTCCCATGTGTCCTTCCATTTTTCCGTAGGTTGCCCCAACTCAGTTTCCAGGTTCTGCACGTCCTGAATTGATATATTAAAAAGACCATAAGGATTCATGTACGAAGAAAACAACTTTGAGGACTTCTGCTTTATTCCTAACCTGCAAGAGTTTGGTGATGGCATCAGGTAGTACTTTACTGAGGCTGTCATAACACGGCCAGACGATCCTCCGCTGGGACTTGGGGGCTGTCGTCTCCTGTCTATCACTGGTTTCCTCCTGTGGCTTCTCCGGCCGACCCCGCACTAATTCCCAGTCAAAGGACGGACCCTCAGAAAGCGTTTCCTCTGTGTAAAAGTCCCAAACCTTCAAGTTGGAGATAAAACTGTAGGGCTTCAAGACCTACAAGACAAAAGAAAGGCAAGTTACACACACTAACCATCACTAGAGGGCACTAGAGTCATTTAGTCACATTTTGTTTCAGGTTACCTAAAGAACAATGCTCTGAAACTAAGAAAATTAGTAAGTTACCTCATCGTCCTCAGGTGAAAACATGTAGTTGTAGAATATGGGGGTCTTCTTGTTGAGCCGGTCAATGTAATCCCAGACAGACTTGCACACCTGAGGGTTCTTCCTCTCACCTTTTTCCTCATACAAGACACCTACACAAACCATACATTGGGAAAGGGCCAAACAGGGTTTAATGATTGCATACTATAAATAAGCAACATGAAACTTCCTGTAAGTTATCACTTGACTTTCGACAGCATTACACAAGGAAAATTCAATAACATCTCATTATGAGAGTCATGATGACAGTTGATATTATGCAGCATTTAATATGTTGTCGATTCATTTGTTGGTTGGCGATTAAGACTCACCAAGCTCGATGCGCTCATAGTCTGAGTCCAGGAGGAAGGTGCGGAAACGGTTGGAGACGTAGTGGTAGGCTAGGAACTTCAGATAGTACTGACTGAACTCAAACTCCATGGGGAACTGTAGATGGATCTGTTAGGAAATGAGCAGAGGGAAGAATATTGAAATATAACATCTACCAGATCTAAATCTTTAGAACAACTAAATTAAATTAAGTAATTAAAAATTAAAAAAATGTTCAATTCAATTCAATTCAATTAATGCATTTAGCAGACGCTTTTATCCAAAGCGACTTGGTGCATTCAGGCTATACATTTTATACCAGCATGTACAAATTCATTATATTATTATACAATTCATTATATTTGCTTGCATTAAACATAGATTTTAGACCAAGGAAAACCAATATCGGACTACTTTAAGCAAATCGCAATCGTAATAACTAGGTTCATATGTCCCAAACACCACAAGCCATCGCTATATAAAAGTATACATAACCAAAGAAAAAACACCCTAAGACTGAACCTTGTGGGACACCTAACTGATCTATTATTTATTAAATGTTTACAAAATTTGATCAATCAGAACAGTATTTATGAAAGTTATTTAAAAACACTGGATTCCAATTGTTTAGGTAAAAGCCATTTCAAAGGAAAAGAGAATAGATTGGGTAAGTTTTCTTCTTCTAAATTGCCTTATCAGTGAGAAGGACATAAGATAAGAAACAAGATCTCCTGGATTTCTAGAAGCTAAATCGAGTTCATTGTGTAAAAGATAATCATCTTTGATATCTTGGCAAATCCAGAATCAATGTTCTGGTATCCCACTATTAAGAAATCTCATTCTTTAAACACGTGGGGAAAGAAAGTCTGACCTTATCTTCAGGGTGAATTAGCTAGATAAGAAGAAGGCTTGTGCAATCCGGATGAGTTATAGTAAGTTATCACATCTTCGAAGGTGTGGTCCGTTTAGAGTGACAAATCAGGAAGTATGTGTACATCAGCATGTATTAACTAGCTTCCTTTCTGTATCTGCTCATACTATCACCAATCACATGAGGTTTATTTTTACCTTTTCTTTGGACAAGACCTTCCTAGAAAGTGGTGATTGCTCTTTATCAACATTCAACAACAAAACAGTCATTTGTAGAAGCAAGTTTTACGGTGCATGAGATAAGAACTTTCCAGAAATAGATTTAAACATCTCCACTGAAAAACTAAATAAAGAATGCATGCTAACAAGCAAACCTTCCTGCATGCAATAATGCCATGCATTTCAGAGTACAAAGGAAATGGTGAAAACATCATAGAGGTGCTAAAATAAAAACAAATACTTGCATACATCACGAACGCACGTGCATGTACATTTACTGATAGTGATTTCCCGACCAGCAGGTTGAGATTATTACCCACAACCATGGTCTCTGGCTGTTGACGCTGGAAAAACCCATATTGGACAGGCACCACTACACATACCTGGTGCACACAGTCAAGGAACTGTAGGAAGACAGGTGTGAATCCACTGCTCTGGCTGGCTAGCGTCTGAGCTCCACGGTGGCTGAAGCGATGACCGAATGACAACCACTCTTTCTCCACAAGCAGCCTGAAGCCATCAATCGTTCGGTAGTACGGATCCGACAGAAGTTGCACCAGGGACACAACCTATATCCAACACAGCATTAATACACACATGAACAAAAACCAATAGCAGACGGAGCTCATGCATGTTTAGGTGGTTGTCCTACCTGTGTTGTAACATCCCAGCCATCTTCCAAACTAACCATGACGGAGGAACCATTGTCCAATAGTTCCACAACAAGAACGGACACCTGTAGAACCCTGTGAAGCTATGGGACACAAACCATAATAAACATCAAGAATATGAAAAATTGTAGCACAGACTGATCAATACACTGTATTAGTGTGTAATTAACAAGTGTTAATTTAACCCAATTGAAAGGGGTAAGGTACCAGATTCATCCACTCCGACTCCTCCAGGCAGCGGTGAAAGGTCATGTTTGGTTCAGTGTTGGACATGGAAGGCACACAGGCTTTCATCAGCTTCTTGAAACTGGTCTTGACCTGCCGTACATCAAAGACCTCGATGGGTACCACCTCCCACTGCTGGAAGGAGTCCTGCTTTCCACCCTGAACACAACAACAAGAGGGTTTAGCTCGAGCACCCACCATTCAATACTGCAATTAATGTGTTTAATTCAATCTAGAAACTAGGAATTATTTGAAACATGATGCTGGCAGGAGTGGAACTATTGTTCTTTAAATAATAATGAATTACATTAAAATAAAACCATAAAATTGTTATTATAAGCAGCGGTATAATTATAAATATTTATTGATTTAAATAAAATGATCATCATTATTACTACTATTATCTCACTAGATGCCAAAATTACAGAAGTGGATATAAGTTCTGGTAAAGTTCCTTAAAAAAAAAAAAAAAAACTGCATTACAAGATGTGACAAGTTACTTTATATATGGAATCATATTCACATGAAATTAAGTATGTAAGCTAAATAACCTTGAGTTGGGACTTGTCTCCAATAATGTAGAGATACGCTCTTTGTTGGCGAAGGAAATAGGTTTCGGATGGGCCTCCATTAGCCTGGGGGGATTCTTTCCCAGCCAGCCTGTTCCCCACATCAGGGTCATACGTGCTGAGCCGCCCACTACCACGAATACTGCCCCACTTTCCTGGGATAAACAAAGATCAATGGAGAACATTCACTGATGGAGAACAGGCAATTAAATCTGCTTGTGGAATCGTTTGTGTGTGAATTTGTTTATTTGGGGATTGTTGTAGAGAATTTGTGATTTCTACAAGCATATTATAGACAAATAGGACAATGGATCACATGCAAAGAGATGGTCATCACATCCTCACAAACAATACAAATAAATCAAACACATGATGGTCAATGATTAGTTAGCACAGGAAAGAGGATAATAACACTTCATGGACACTTAGTGCTCAAACTTGCTAGCGTCGTTGTTCGAGAAATTTGACTGGTTAGATTTGAGAGCAGGGGCGGGCCTACTGTACCTCTAGGTGACTTGCGGGCCTTGACTGAAACTCTAGGCTGAGAGAGGGAGATGACCCTTGCCTTCTGACCCAGCGCTAAGGTCAGATGATATAAAAATGCCCATTACTTCCAGCAAACAAAAATGGGCAGCTATTTCAGCAAAATAAATTAACATTAGAATAAGCCAATGCAAAAATGCACACAACGACTTCCTCTGTCATGTGGGACTGGATGTCAAAAATTCTATTTAAATAAAAAATTATAAATGATTGGGAGCAGAGGAATGGATGGTGGGTTTAGTCGTGGGCATAGTAAAAACACACACTCACCTCCTCGACTGAAGGTTCCTGGCACCTCCTCTTTAGTCCCCATGACTTGTTTCATTAAAGCTCCTATTTTAGGCTGCCTCAGCTTGTCTGATGAGTCTGAGGCCCAAAAATAACACACACATTACACATTAGGGGGTAAATATCACAAGAATGATGAACTGTTAAGGTACAGCTAATTATGTGACATGGTCACTATTGTTAAGGCTGAGTAAGGTTAGGGTTAAAGGTTAGAGTCAGGGTCTGACCTGAGCTGCTCATCTGTGAGGAGGTGAAGCCACTGAGTGTGTTCCTACCACTGGCTTCGCTGTATGAGGGCATGGAGCTGATGATGGCCTGCAGATACTTCTCTTGCTCCAGACTGGTGGAGTCGGCCTGGGACGGGCCTGAAACCAAACACAAACATGTTTACTGTTGTCCCAAAAAAATGCTCTGGTTGATCTCATGGCCTCAGAGCTCAGCTTATGTTTGAATGTAAAAGAGTGTACAAAAAGCAGATATAATAAATAGATATAATATATTTACCAGTGTTGTTATAGTTAACTAAAACAAAATAAAGCTTAAATACTAAATAAAATATTCTATGAAAAACTTAACTACTGAAACTACTAAAAATAAAATAAAGCAAAAAAAAAAAAAAAAAGCACATTACACATTTACTAAAACTAAGGCTGAACTGAAAATAAAAAAGTATAATCCAATTCAAAGTAGTAATACATATATTTATTGAAAAATATAATAAAATATAGTGTATATTCATATAATAATTTAAAATATATAATTATTTTAAAAAATATATATATTTCTATATAAGAGAATAGCTGTAAACGTAAACACGACAACATTTTCAAAGCGATTTACATTTACACACACATGTGAAAACGGCCAAAAACGTTATTACATATGTCAGGCCAGTAGTTGGCGATGTCACATTGTTAGTAAACGGTACTTGTAAGAAAGTGACGATTATATGGCATATAAGATGCGTTTCCGGTGTTGGTTGTAATATTGGTAAATCCACACTTTGCTGAAGAAGCGTAAGCAACCGTTTGGCAACAACAATACCATGTTCTCCGCCACTATTGTGTATGTTTTTCCACGCTGGCATTTAAAATCGGCACGCATTGTGCATGTCTACAAACTTAACACGTACTACGCACGTGCATGACCATTTCCAAAGATTTCCATATTGGATGTTTACACGGAAACAATAACTGTAGTGTTTTCAAAAAACGTGCACTTTGAAACCCATTTTCAAAAACGTGCACTTTGAAACCCATTTTCAAAAATATTTATTTTCAGTCCCCCAAACAGCGTTGTTTTGTAAATTAACATGCAAAACACGTAAAACGTTTCCCATTTTTGGCTGAAAACATGTCGTGTAAACAGCTCTGACCTGCAGTGGGTGCATTGGGTGATTTGAAGAATCCCACGACGCCTTTAGCATGCAGGCCAGCCGAGCGTAGTAGCACAGCTTTGGTGCGTGAGTTCCTCCAGCACACCACAGGGAAGCGGTTCTGCCGGTAGCAGCGGGAGATGCGCTGGATAGTGACATCGGGGATGCTCTGAGGCACAATCAGTAACCCTGGATAACTGAAACACATAAACAGACAGGCGATGATGTTTGGGTATAACTGCTATGCTAATGATATGGTTTAGCATTGCGTGAATTTTTGTTCCGGAGAATTCTGGAACTCACCTTCGGCAGACTGTGTACATCCGGTTGGCGGTGGAGATCCGGAAGGGTTCGTTTTTAGAGCGTGTCAGGCTGTTGCTGAGCGTTCCCAGTCCCAGCCGCTGGTAGTCCCGACAGCAGGCCCGCTCGACCACATTACTCATGGTCTGCCGGTCCGATGAGCGGATGGTGGAGGAGAGCGTGAGCGAACTCTGATCCGGTTCTTCAGACACTGCTCAGTCAGAGAAGTTGCATTATATTATATTATATTATATTATATTATATTATAACATATTAGCCATCGCAAAGATCAGTTGTAAATGCATGTGTTTTTGCATTTTTTCTTACCAGAGATCTCATCCTCATCCATCTCTGACTGTAAACTGCTGCGGTTTTCCCAGGTCGGGGGAGAATACTTCTTTCGGGTTACATATTGACGCCCAATGGTCCTCTTCGCAGTTTTAACCAGGTTTTTAGACAGCGTTCTAGAAGAAAACAGCAGCTCGAACATTTAAATCATTTTAAGTCACGATTAGGACTTGTTACAGAAAGACAATTTCTTAATTGTTAAATTTGTCTGTACACATACATTATTTCTTTAAAAAAAAAATGTATATATTCATACACTTTTTATATTTAAAGACAAAAATACATTTAAACATCCGTACATAAATATATAAATATATGATCATCTCAAACCGAATATTCAGGAAAAATCTAAAAATTATTATAAAAATTTAATAATTAAGTGTTTTATAACAAAACATTTCACATATACCGAAGACTTTATCATGTTTGTGTATAAATATCAAGCACTTTCCAAGCCTACAGCAAAGACCTGCCATTTAAATACATAAAACATCAGAGCTGTTTTTCAAAAATGTTAAAAGCTACTCAAAATTGTTTAAAGATGATTTGCCCTCAAGAGCGTCTGAATTTGCCATGACACCCATTTGCTGCTAATGCAGGGTCTCAACGCAAGAGTCTTTGCATTTTCCACTACTGAATAATTCACGGCTTGTCAGTGCCATCACACGCTATATCTTTTCCTCTCTCTCTCAGTTTTTTAACCAGTGCTACTGGGTCACATGACTTAAACAGGAATAGGCTAGATCAAGAAAGAAGTTGCATGTGTGTGAGATAAAGAAAGGGGTTGGAAATACAGAAATGGTCTACTGGGTTTGTGTCACACAAACTCTGACAAGTAAAAACACATCTAGACATTTAAAGGGAAAGATCACTCCCCATACACCAGCATCCAACAATTCTTACTTTAGCGACTGGTTCTTGTCCTTGGTCTTGTGCTCCACCACCAGCTTTGCCGACTGACCCATGGTGAAGGCAAATGTGCCCTGGACGTGCTGTGGGTATCTGAGCTTATGCATGTGCTTCCTGAACACTTCCGCCAGATCTGATGCCACCTCCTCATCAAAGCCAATCTTCATCAGCTACGAGAGAGACAATTCAATGAATAACTGGTAAAGAGTTAAGACTTGATCAATTTTCAGTGCTTCTAAACCATAAACAAACAAAAAAAAATCGATATTTTAATAAAATACAATTAAATATAACTTCTTTTTTTGCACCAAAACCAAAATAGTTTGTTTTTTTTGGCATCCAAAAAATCTTAATATAGATAAAAAAACTTTGAAAAAGTACAAATTGATTAACTAATAATGAAATAATAATAGATAATAACTGTGCTTATGTATTGTGAGTAATGGAGCACCAGGGAACAAATAAAGATCCGGTGAACCCAATACCTGAAAGGTGCAGGAACGCAGCAGGAGTATCTCCTGGAAGAACTGATCCATGGGAACTTTAAGAGAGATCTGCTTTTCTTTCGTGAGGGAAGCGATAGGGAAGGAACGGGTGACCACTTGCTCTCCAACTGTACAATACAAACATGGATGGCAAAATTTATCGCACATACAAAAAGGCTTTTGGTGTAAAAGGCACATTGATTTTCATTTTCAATTTCAAAGCGTGAGCACAGAGTCAAGCTAGTGAGGAAAACTGCTTCAGACAAGCAGGACATTTATATAATTCATGACCGACAGCATCCCAACAGCACGACTGCAGAGACCTTTACCAAAGTGAGCTGCTCTGAACCGATATGAAAATCAACCCCAATGTGAAGCTCGACCAATAGGAGTGTACCGTTAGGGTCAGTGGCGTGCCCTTGAAGATGAGGCGGTAGGTAGTGAGGTAGATGGCTCCCTCGGCAGGTAACAGAGGCGGACCGCCCATTGCGCCCGTGGCTTCCTCTCGGCCGTCTGCTATAAGGTGCACCCGCATGCCGTCCATCACAAACTCCTCACCGGGGAGCAGCGTTGGTCTCAAAAGCTTGGGCTGGAGTCAGAGAGACAGAAAGAGAAAAATAAAGAGGAAACAGTGAGACAGTGAAGTCAGTATATCTCAAGTATGAAATTCATACCACACTTCATTGCAAACATGCAGAATGGAAAGGAAACTGATCATTCAAATCACAGAAACACACAGCAAAGGTGCATTGCCTCGCGGTCAGTTTGGCATTTCTTGAGCATGAACCAAATTCAGCAGAAAGCTTCAGGTCAACATGAAACTGAATTTGCAATGTGATTTATTTCAGAGTAAAATGCAATATTCAATCAAGTGTGACTGATTTTATCCATCGGGAACTGATTAGATCATGAAATGTGGGTGCTTAAAAAGAGATCACAAAGGTAATGCTTCATTATCAAATTTATCAATGATATTTCTATCATTGCAAATGATATAAACAAAAACTGGATGCAAATTACTATAATTTAATTATACTAGATAATTTACTTACTTTGTTTGTTTTTATTAAATTACCCTTTTTTAAATGACCTATTTTAATTTTTTTTTTATATCTATATATATATATATTACTTTTTAATTTTTTTTATTAAATTACCATTATCTTTTAAAAATATGTTTTTACTTAAATTGCCTATTTTGCATTTAACCGATTAGAATTTAAATTACTATATTTTACAAAGACTGCATTAACGAAACAGTACATATAAACAAGCGAGTAACATTTTGATGAAAGATTACAAAAAGACAAACATTTTCTATTACATGCACTGAGGAATCGTGCACAACAGGACAGTTTATATGTTGACTTGAAGCATGGGATACTTGGATAAGTGTATTTAGAATTTGGATGTAAACATTCTGTCCCACCGTTCTTCGAATTCAATTTCATATGTCCAGAAATGCCAGAAGCAACATTTTCTTCTGGGAAAATTAGCCTGTTTATTCCACTGAGCATCTTTTTCCCAAAATAAACAAATGTATTACGAGTCAAAAATCAGTGAAGCGAGGCCAATTTCTCCATCTAGACCCAAATATTCTCTAGACGCTTATGCAAGAGCAAGTTCACATTGGAGTGCTGAGATTCTAAATGATTTACAGATCTCACGAGCATCTACCTCATGAACATAAATGTTCTCCCTACTCTTAAACAATAAGATGTGCAATACCACTTTTGTTCCATTCCTTTTAAATTCTATTCTATCTCATCTATTTAATTTTGTCTATTTCTGTTTATTAATATATCTGTGTGTTGTCCTCTGTACTGGAAGCTTCTGTCACCAGAACACATTTGTATGTGTACCTTGTATGTGCAAACTGATCTAATAGATTCTGATCTATTGTCGTCCAGAGAAATGTGTCCTCAAACAGGAAGTGATCTAGAGCCCATCTTTACAGCAGGTGGGCTCCATTCACACTCTCTCGGTTGAGTTCTTGGGAAAGTGTTCAATGTTGGCGTCCCGTGACAGCGCTGGTTGCTAATAATTCATAACGTAGTGATGAAAGCAGCATGACTGCTTCTCCAGTACAGAGTACATTTCTTTCAAACTCAGTGGAGTGAAAACACAGTTTAGCTAAGTCAAAAAACACGGCAAGGTATTTACAACACTTCACTGCACCGTTCTGCCATTGTGCTTAAATGAATAGCTCAAGATTAGTAAACTTTCTCATGTTGTTCCAAACCCATAGGACTTTTTTTCTTCCATGGAAAACAAAAGTAGTAGTTTAGCAGGTGGTCTTTTCAATACAATGAAGGTGAATACATAATATAAATAAAACAAACAATTAAAAAAAATCCAGTATCAAAATAAATAAAACCAGATATTTTAACATTTTGTTTGTGAGTAAATGAAGATAATTTACCATACAATGAAGGTGAATAAATTTTTTTTTTAAATTAAATAAATAAAAAATGTATTAAATAAGTTTGGAATGAGATGAGCATGAGTAAATATATCTCAATTTAATTTTAGGGTGAACGAATAATTTTAGGGTGAAGATAATTTTTTATTTATTAAAGGTGAATAAAAGTAATAATAAAATAAATGAAAGATTCAAACATATCTGGAATGGCATGGGGGAGAGTAAATGAAGATAATTTAGAAATAAAATAAAATAAAATGTTTGGAATTACATAAATGTAAGGAAAATAAAAACAATTTTTGTTTTAGGGTGAACTATCCCTTTAAGACTGCAATGAGGTTATATATAGGAACAAGTGGATTGTGCAATTCCACGGAAATGAATTCGATTTCAAAACATATTAAATAAACCATGAAGGCTTTGCTAGGGCGCTGTGATAATATTATACCAAGATCCTTGATTAAATCAAACCTTTGTGTTAAAGGAAAGCACAGCAGAACGTCAGACTAAAGTGTGCTCAAAACAGCAGGCCAATAAGAC
Source organism: Carassius auratus (assembly GCF_003368295.1). Lineage (NCBI taxonomy): Eukaryota > Metazoa > Chordata > Actinopteri > Cypriniformes > Cyprinidae > Carassius > Carassius auratus. Next base: position 4,000 of record NW_020524896.1, on the reverse strand, counting down.
CAGCATGCATCACCCAGGCCACGGTCAGCACGCAAACGTACCTGCCGTGGCACTCTGACTCAAGGGTGGAGGGGTTGAAGGGAGATGTGAGTGGATCTGCCTGGTTTTCTACACTGCATTTCCTGTCCAGCAGAACATAAAACAATGAGTTGGTTACCTTTTGGATGGGCGGCAGTCGTTTGCTCTCCCTGTGAACCGCTTCCAATGTCTCAATGTGCATCTGAACGATGTCTAAAAGAGAAACAGTGTACATGCATTTAAAAAAACTTAATTAAAAGAAAAAGACTAATTGAGCAATATCCGATGGCTTCACCTGGGATCATTATGTGAAGGGCCTTCAGGTGTTCATTGGTCACGCCGCTCTCGTTGCACACTTTGTCAACAAAACGGTTAATGAACCGAATGACAGAGTTTGCAACATCCGAGGTCTCGGCATCCTCAAAGCCGCTCTCCGTGTCGTAGCTTTCTGCCATGCTGCCCGCAATACTAGAAAAACAAAAAAAAATACATTAGTGGTCTTTTTTTCTTTATTGTGCTTTATGTTATGTCCCTTGTAAGTATTTGTGCTCGCACACACCTGTTAGTGACGTAGCTGTTGCTGACGCTCTCCAAGTCTCCCAGGCCGGTGTTGCGGAGCAGGCGGTTCTTGCTGGTGTCGAGCGGCAGCAGCAGGTAACTCATGCGGTTGGCATAGTGGATGGCCTGACTGAAAACCGTGCTCTCTTCCTTCTGAACGCGCTCCTGCTGCTGCTCTTTGCTAAGTGTGGGCCACAGGCGGCTCTGCTCGGACGCCAACTCCAGAGCGCTCAGCCGCTTCTGACCACCAACGCCCTCCCCGTCCTCAAATAAGCAAAGGTCAAAGGTCAAATGCAAGGGGCAGCAGTAAAAAATTTGTAAAATTAAATTACATTTTAAAAAATGTTAATTAAATAAAGTAACAATAAAAAAATAAAAATTAATAAAATAAAATAAAATAAAATAAAACTCACAGGGCTAGATGCGTCTCCCTCCTCATCGTTCTCCAGATACAGGGCCCGGATGTGTTTCTGAACATCACTGAAAAACATGGCCTCCCAGAACTGCATGTTCGTCCACACCATGTGCTCCTGTACGCAGCTGTAAGCGAACTGAGTGATGCCTCCACCCAGTTTCTGTAACACACACACAAACCAGATGCCGTAAACCCACACGCTTAAGTCAGAGAAAAGTCCACCTTTTATTCAGTACTTTTATTAGAACATCACTCAATACTGAGCTTCTCAAATCAGTAGAGTATGTCCAGTTAGCAAGTTATCGCAAAAAAGGTATAGGTATATTATCTCCCTAATTATATGTTTATCTACCAAGTAAATGTACATTAAATATTTATTAGAACTGAAATTATTTATGTAAGCTCCAATTAGCTAAAAGCAAAGCAACAACCCCAATACTGCAATATGATATCACACATTTATATACGTTTGTGTGTGTGTATCTTTTACATTATTGATCTGCAATCCTAGTTACTTTTTCTATAAACTAGTTAACATATGTAGATGCAATATAATAAGTCTTCCTCTATTTGAGGTTTTCTCTCTTCCCCGTTCTTCTAAGAAATGCTGCTTATGAAAAATAAAATATAGTATGCCTTCAAATACTCATTCACATCTTTACTCACCCGACAGAAGGCGGTGACCAATGGCAGCAGAGCAGCAGCAATACCATGTTCATCCATATGCGAGCAGTCCTGAAGATAAAAATAGAAGCAGATTACAAACATAAACATCAAAACATTTGAATAAGACAATTTATGGAGGTGAATGATAACATGATCAACAACAATCATAAACTAAACCAAAACATCGTTTTTTCCACTTCCTTATTGCAGCACTACAATCCGAGAAACACTGGTAAACACACTGTATCTGATTCCTGTGTTTTACCTGCAGGGTGCAGTTCATCATGCGGACGATGTAGTCAAACTGTTGGGTGTCTAGAACCGCCCTGTTCTGCAGCACATGCAGGTTCAGCTCCTGGGTCAGACAGACCCGTGCCGCCCGACCTTTCAGAGCCCGTAATACTGCCGGCATTAACTGCAGACACACACAAGTTAACACACACTCATACACCAAAACAGACTCATTCGAGATCATAAACACTTTAGCAGAAACAGACACCTTAAATCTGGGTTATGTTTAAGAGAAAAGCATTGGATAAGAGGTTCGAACCTTCTTGGCTTCCAGCATCTTGTTGTCAAATATATATGTGATGCAGTTCCTGACCACCTCTAACCTCCTGGCGCTGTTGGCCAGCACATTCCCGTTTCTGTCCACTATGTCAGCTAGAAGCCAGACAGATCAAAACACGAAGATCAGCACACATGACTTAGTTGGAGTATGAGAGTTTTATATGAATGTTATATTTGAGCACTGGAGGTGATGTTTGCTACATCAGATTTGCAATCTCACCCAGTGGAGGTCCGGATGGGACCATGCTCTTCAGTTCGGCTTTGACCACAGGTGGCGCTGTTTTGAGTTTTGCCGTCGCATGGTCTATAAAGAGCTGCACGGAGACCTCGTCTAGATGCGGGAAAGGGGTCTGTGGGAAGCGGGGCTTTGCGTGTTCAGCTGTTCTCTGAACTCTGTGCATGCTTACTGCCGGGTATGGGTTTTCCTGTGGACAAAAAAAAAAGATTTGTGTTTAGAGACAAAGGTTACAATCACAATGTGAAATCTGGATGCACATATTCACATACATTTTCTTGTATCATAATACAAGAAAACTATAATGTGCTATAATATAATTTAATAAATGCATTCGTAATTTTTAAATAATAGCGCTAAATATCAAATAAGTTTTAAGCAAAACATTCCAATAAAAAAAATTAAAAAAAATCATTGCAAATGTTTGGAAATTTTTATTTTGCGATTCCAAGAATAACAGTACAGGAATATTCCAAACAAAAATGATAATTTGGTCAATAATTACTCATCCACGTGTGGTTCAAAACCTGTTTGACTATTTTTTTCTGCAGAAAATAATAGTAGATAATCTGAAGAATGTTGATTGGTTTCAATTCCAGTTGACTTCTGTTGTATTTCTAGCCAATGGGAAGTGCAACTGTTTGGTTACCAAAACTCTTCAAAATATTGTATTTTTTTGTTTCACAGAAGCAAGCAAGCCATACATGTTTGGAACAACATGAGTAAACGATGAACCATTTCTATTTCGGGGTGAACTATCCCTTTAAGTGAGAGTCAGACAACAGAACAACAACAACAAAAAGATTAATAACCTAAATTGTACCGATTCATAGCACTGATATCACTTTTTTAGTTAAAAATAAATGTATGCGTCAAAATAACAATACAAAAATGCCAGGATCTGCACTTTTTATTTTAAATACCCCTTTTTAGCTTAAATTTTGATTTTAATGATGTGACAACATATCGTGTGAAACAGCAGACATGACACATGAATTAAACCTACATTTTTGAAAAGGTGATCTGCCAGCTCTTTAATATGCTTCATCACTTTATGAGGATCTCCTGTCTCCTGTCGAATGCGCTCCACCTGATTGGCTATGAGCTACGGTGAACGGAAATAAGAGAGATAAGTCCAGAAAGCTTGAAAAACACAAATAAAAAGGCATCCTTCTCACTGTTCTACTGGCTGTCAGCTATTTCCATCCCACACTGGTGACTTACATCATCAAACAGGTCTGTGGCTCGGTATGGAGGACCCCGCTCAGACACGAACCCAGCAAATGCCATGCCGTCCAGCACCTTCATCAGGAAGTCATCCTCAGTTAGTGCTCTCTGCCCCAAAAATGCAGCCTTGAGAGAAAACAACAAGCTTTAGAAGTCTGTTTATGTGCATTTGTGTCTGAAATTGTACCTTAGTACCTTATGGAAGCATATGGCGGGCTCAGGGTGGATTCGGATTATATGGAGACACCATCGATAGCCCTGAAGGAGATGTGCGAAGAGCCACAGGAAGACGGCGCGAATCTCCTTGTCCT
>NW_020524895.1:0-45928 GCF_003368295.1 Carassius auratus | reverse complement strand
GTAATACAGCACTCTGTGAACAGCCAACCTCTTTGGAAATGAATGTTTGTGGCTTCACCCTCTGTCAATGATTGTCTTCTGGACAACTGTCAGATCAGCAGTTCTCCCCAGGATTGTGTAGCCTAGTGAACCAAACCGAGAGACCATTTTGAAGGCTCAAGAAACCTTTGCAGGTGTTTTGAGTTGATTAGCTTATTTTACATGTCACCATATTCTAATTTGTTGAGCTTTAGTGGGTTTTTGTTAAATGTGAGCCAAAATCATCACAATTAAAAGAACCAAAGACTTAAACTACGTCAGTCTGTGTGCATTGAATTCATTTAATACACAAGTTTCACAATTTGAGTTTAATTGCTGAAATAAATTAACTTTTTCACAACATTCTAATTCATTGAGATGCATCTGTATAAGTTGTTTTTATTGAATGTACTGTATAATTCAACAGAACTGTACAGAGCAGGGGAAAACAACCATTGCTCTCTTCCATTCTGGTGTACCAGCAATTAAATTAAATACCCAAATCCAGTAAAAAGCTTGTGGCAAACCATAAATCTTAGCAATCTCAGTTGGGGGAGTGATTATATGTTTCAGTCTTTCTTCCTGAAGGATGCATTTGTAGTATTTAGCAACTTAAATTGTGTTTGTTTCTATTTCTTTCTTGCTTGCCTTTTTTTAGACTTTGTGAAGTAGGTGTACTCTTTTCTTTTTTCTTTTCTTGCGTGAATCACAGACAGTAAAGCAGCAGAGACAAGGTTGTTTAAGTGGGAAGAATTTCACATGCATTGTGTAGACCCTGTTATGCTTCTTTTGCTGCATTCTGCCGTGTTTTAGATCATGTGTGAAACTTAGTTTAGTCATATTAAAGACAATCCTTACATGGCCGTAAGCGGCTAAACTCTGCCCTTATCTCACTGTTCCACATGTCATTGCACCAAGGTGACACCAAACTGTCATACTGCGATGTTCACATATCCTACTTTTATTTTTTAGGGTTGACATTAATATTTTTGCAACCTCCTCTAAAAAGACAGAAAAACATCCTTTGTGTGGGAGTTTGAGTATTTGCTTGTCAATAAAATCCTGTCCACAGACAGGATGCTTTGCACAAAGACTATGATCACATGATGAGTATGCGGGAAATTGCAGCAGCCACTATTTATTTACTGCCTGAGCAGATTTGTTGTATTTACTGGTTCAGAGTGACTCATGATCACCCTATATCCACTAGTTTTGGTTGCCGTCAATTGTTGGATATTGGAAAGGCCAATATCTGACCCATAACACTGAGTGGTTGAAGTAGGTACTGGCAGTAAAACGGATGACAATTATGTATTATATTTAAAGATAACTTATTTCTGCTATTACGTCTTTTGTGATATTGCATTTTAGAAACCAATAAAAAAGAAAGCACTTGTAACTAAAAATAGGAATTTTAAATGCAATAAGTTATTTTTAGGTCTGGGCAATTTTATTTTTTTTCTCGTTTAATCGTTTTTTTAAATGACATCGATTCGATATAGATTCTTAAAAAACTGTGAATCGATCTTTTCTGATATTTATTTAAGCAAACATTTAAAGAAGATTTGATTAATGTGAATCTTTTCATTAGTATGGAAGCATATGGGTAGCAATATTCATTTTGTAGAATTTAAATTTCCCAATACATGTGTGCAACGTTTGGTGCAAAATGAAAATTAAATTTTTATTTTTATATCTCATCCATTTAAATTATATTAAGCCTTAAAGTTCTGCATAATTAAAGGTGCGGCCACTTGAGTGACAAGTGGATTGCCGCTGTTGATACTGCCGTCGCGCTAGGTGGGACTAGCTTCAGAAACCAGCTCCTGCCTTTTCCATTTTCAATTATCCGGGAGTGACATGTGGTGGCACGCTGCCAAGATGGAGACAGCCTGCTCCACCCACTTTGAACTTCAAAAACACTCTTTAGGAAACTACTGGTCATATCCATAGACTGTGTAAAAACATGGACTTAAGTGTCCGTGATGTCACCCATAGGTTTCTGAAGAGCGTTTTTAAAGCCAAAAGTGGGCGGAGGTAGCCATTGCCATCTTGGCAGAGCGTCACCACGCGTATCTCCTTGATCTGTATGCGTCACCGCGCATTTGTATAAAAACTATATTCACTCAATGTAATAAAACATTTTTTTTTTTATATATAAGGAAACTCGAGAATCGAATCAAATTGAGAGCTTGTGAATATCTAATCTGAATAGATAACCAGCCCTAGTGAATTTAGGCATCACAATAAAAAATGCATTAATTTGTACATTTCCCCCTATTTAACAGTTAAATTAATCTTAAAGTTAAACTTTGACTTCAATAATAACAAATACTGATAAATACAAAATCTCAAAAATATGATAATGTATGGCCTGAAATATGGTACAATGTATCCCCCTACACTGCTAATTTCAAACAGCTTTAGAAATTGCTAACCAGCTAGACTTTAACCCTTTCATACTTCCCCATAATGGAAAAGTTGATTTTCTAACAATGGTTCATACATTAGCATGACATGGACCGATACCAGAGAAATGACTTAAAATGATTTTAAAGATATGCCAACCTTGATTGTAAAGCTTCCTAACATAAAAGACAGAACAAAAGAAGTGTGGACATGACAGGTATCTGTTTACTGAGTATCTCTGACATACAGGAAAGCCTATACTTCTAGTTCTCACCCACCATTAACCACTCAATCTTTTCCCACTACTGCTGAAGTGCCTTTTGATTTTGATGAATTTATATAACATGCATCAAAGCCTATCCTCCAGTGATGGATGCATTTATTGATTGTGCCTCTCTGATGACTTTCTCAACCAACTTTATAGCAATTAGGGCAGTTAATCTGAACATGGCTGATTCTTACAACAACAAGGCTACTATTGTTCGCTTTGCAGGGTTGAAATGCTTTCAAAACAACTGCACATGCTTTTGAAACGTGAATGAGATTGAGAGTTGAAATGGGAAGGTATCACTGGCACAGTATGTGCTGTTATGAGAACATTTGAGTTGTCACGTTTTCATAATTGACACACCAGTACTATTATAATACCACTGGTTGGACACTATGTTTTAGTGTACGGTCTATTTTCATTGCACAGTTACCTAATACACAATAACTCAAGGCAGTTTGATTTCATCTTTGTATATGTTTTTATATTTTTTGTTTAACTAAACCCCCCCCCTCCCCCCCAAAAAATAGTATTACTCCACTCAGCAGTCAATTGTAAAGCCCATCTTACTTTGCACAATTATCAATAAAAAGTAACGTCTTTCTGTCCACAAAAAATGTGTTCTGAGTGAATGGCCCTTTATGCTACATGTGCATTTTTTCGCTTGCATCTCACGTCTTCTCCAGAGTCTTGGCATTTGGCATTAAAAAAATCTAGTATTAAGATAAAAAATTAAAAAATAAAATGAAAACTTTTAAAACTAGTTTTTCTGTCCTGTTTGTACACTTTTTATATGTGAGTACACAATAGGCTTTCAATGCATTTCGCTATTAAATGTGTCATTGTTGTAAATGCTTGAATATATATTAACATTACAACCAGTATACAAATCACTGTTTGTACTGAGTATATATGTTATATACTATTACAACTGTTCCAATTTCTTGGATATGTGTGGATTCTATTTTTAATATAGACAATGAAATTAGCACAGCTTTATGGACAAAAAATATGATTTTGCAATATTTTCTGCAAATTTATCAAGAAAATCAGTGACTTTGTATTAAGATACTGGAGGACATAGCGCTTCTGGATCCCAAAAGAGTAGATGTTTAGAGCAGACTATTGGATTTCTTCAAATATAAGATTCATTTCTGTCCTCCATTTATTTCAGGATAATTCAATCTATGACAGCAGTGCTCCTGATCAGAATCTCAGTATCAGTTCCATGGACTGTTGCCTAAACTGTTTGGTGAATAGTGACACAGAATAGTAATGTCTTATTTTTATAGCTGTGTGTGTGTGGTCCCTCCAAATGACATTATTTAGAGGTGCTCAGTGGGTGAACTTAGCGAGAAATGTGACCTGAATTGAAGCCCATCTCACCCTTCTCGAAATACCCCATGTGGATTTGGTCCTTTTCCTTTTACACGAGCACATAGATCAGGCCGCGTACAAGATGAACGGCCATTGTCTCTCACATTTGTCAGGAGAAGGAGAGCCGGGAAGTGCTTGGGCTACATACAGGCCTAAGTGGCAGGCAGTCAGAAAGTGACACTTCTAATACCGTCGCTGATGACAATGACAGTATTTTTCTCCGAGCCGAAAACTCATTTTGCACATGCTGCTCCGCACAAATCTATACTCATTTTGCCAGGGCCACCTGCCAGATTTAATGACAGCTGCTTATCAAGGCAGAAAATATATGCAGTTGTGCAGAACAAGGTTTCTCAGCAATCAGTGGGAGTGTCACTATGTGATAAAGATTCTTTATAGTAGGCTCTACTTGCATGTCTGTCTAAATGCAAGTAGGTTTGTTAACTGTAATATTTAAAGTGTAAAGTGCAGCTATACCAACACACTCATTTGATTACTGAAATGGATTATCTTTTTCATGAACACACAAGGGTCTGAAATCTCGACTATTGTGGCATTAGTACATGAATTGGATCATTTAAATTACTGCTACACATTCTTTCTGACCTTGTTTTAATACCTTGTGTTTATAAATGGAAAATGGGAAATGTGAACCCCTATTGGTTCTATAATAGCACTGGTTTATACAGTACATTAATTGTACAATAACACAGAGAAAATTGCTCTTTGTTTAACGTCAAAAGGTTTTCCTATGGCATTAGGCTGTCAGATCCTGAGTGTGTGTATGAGTGTGCTTACGCTGTTTAAGTTAGTGTCAGTGGGTGTCGAGATGTTGTTATAGAGCTGTCCTACACGACCAGGAACTGACTGCACACCCACAGAGGCCTTTGGAAACATCTACAGCATCCAACATTGGACCATGCTGAAGATGATGTCTTTAAGCCGGAACCTATCTGTCAGTCTGGGCCCAATGGGAACCACAGTGAGACAGAAGGTCAGTAGAGCTCCTGACAGCAGATTCAAACAATGCCTTTCTCTAGAAACCATGTGCCTGACTGTGCTCTGCACTGTCCACCCTCTTTCCTTGCTCTACCAACAACTTCCTGACAGCAACTTCCTGAAGTTTCTAGAAACCCTTTGCAAAAGTCTCTCTACTTTTCTGAGATGCACAAGAGTATCTTCCCTAAAGCCCTCGTTGAGTGATTGTTCTATAAGGGGGAACAAGGAAAAGTTATGTGTTAGTTAAATTATCTAGAAATTCTCAATTAATTAGAGTTATCTATGGTAACCTGTTTCCACCATGAATAAATAAATAAATAAAATATTGGAAATTTTTTATCTCACAATTCTGACTTTCCAGCAATTCAGACTTTTCATCTTGCAATTCTGACCTTCGTTCTCAGAACAGTTTACATCTATATATGAAAAAAAAAAAGATATAAACTGATATAAACAAAATTGTGAGAAAAATAGTCTGACTTGTGAGATAAAAAGTCTAACAGTTATATTTATTTATTTACTGCAAGCTTCCACAGGTATGATTTCGTTTTAGTTCCACAGTGAGAAAAAAAATCTAAGATTATGAGATTGAAGTCGCAATATTTCGGGAATAAAGTCAAAATATTACGAGAATAAAGTTGAAATATTAACAAATTAAAGTCTAAATGTTTCGAAAATAAATGTAAAATGTTTTGAGAATAAAGTCGAAATATTGCAAGATTAAATTCGAAATATTTAAGTAATAAATTCTAAATGTTTCAAGAATAAAGTCAAAATATTACGAGATTAAAGTCTAAATATTTTGTGAAGAAATTCGAAATATTATGAGAATACATTTTTCACATAGCCTATTTGGAATTTTCACAAATTTGGAATTTTAATTTAATGAGTTGTTTCACATAAATACAGCGATCTGATCATATCTGACTTTATTCTCAAAGTATTTTGACTTTAATCTCGTAATCTTAGATTGTTTTTTCGTACATAGTTATCATATATTCACGATGAAAGTTTTTCTTTACTTCAATGATGAGTATAAATCAAAATCATTGCCTGCAAAAACGAGTGTATATATATATATGTATTTATTAGAAGTAGATATATTTGCATAGATTTTGCAAGTCAACTATGCTGTAGTTTTTTTAGAACCTGCTGTTCTGCTTTTTAAAAAATGGCTTGACATCTTAAACATCCCATTCGAATCTAAACTGTTAAACATGCTTAGTTAATGGCAGCAAACATCAGCAAACAGCAAAACATAAGGGAAAGACAAGCTATGCATAATTCATCTTCTAAATCCGCCGCAATTATTCCCCCAAGCAACATGCAAATATAAAATAAGAAACTGGTATTTTTGCCATTTGCAAATCTGCGATAGGTCAACCTGTGCTGAGTTGCTTATTGGCTTCTTTAGCGAAAGTGAAGCACTTGTGGGATTTGGTGGGGAGAAGTATCATGTTTATGGAAGTAGTACAGTTTTGTATAATCCCTTCTTAGACTAACCAGCACTGTTGCTGGGTGATCCATTCGTTCTGCTAGCTGATTTAACCCAAAGTGAATGGACTCTTAAAATCTTGCACACACCGAAGAACTCTGCATATGCCATTCGTTAATCCTAAAAACAGCATCCACCACAAGGACCATGCTAATCTACCTTTGATTTACTCAGTTTATGAGGTAATGAGAAGCATGGTGAAATAATTTACAACATGTATTATGTTAATCAAATGCTAAATGGGGTATGTGTTTATGCTATATTTGACATACAGTAATTAATCAAACAGTTTGAAACAAATGCTAACTTTCTCTAAAGTAAGGCCTTGTAGGAAATGTAGGAAGCCTTTTTAAATGTTGAGTCTTTGTGAGGCCGAAAGATATATCAGATTATGTGTGCGGAGTGTAATCCTCTTTATACAGCAAAGTCGGTGCCATTTATTGAATCAAAAAATCAATTCTCTGAAGAAGAAAAAAAAAAACTTTCATTTGTAGTTATTGCTATCTGTCACATTCAACCTGTGGATATGCCTTTTCTAAGTATAGACACTGGAGCTTTAGCAACTAATTGGGCCCATAAATAGACAAAACCCCAGTGTAAATCTGGCCAGGTTGATTGTTGGTGGTACCATGTATCCAATAACGCCATGGAACTTTGAGCCAGTTTCTAATTATCTTAATGGAAGAGTTCAGCTAATCAGACTGTGAACTGAAAGAGGAGCACAGGAGTTTTATGCTGCCAGACTAAATCAAGTCCCATCCTGCATTTTTTTCCCCATTCAAATATTCCACTCAAAAAGACCTCACAATAGAGAACAATCTTGCCAACTTGAAACTGAATCATTATCTAAAATCACCTCATTTTGAGTGGATTTGACTCCCAAAGGACAAAAGAAATACACTGACAAGCTCCCATTCACTCAATTGCCTCTTGTCTGATATGATACAAACTGCTCATTCACGATTCTTGCTTCCATCCTGCAAATATTTCACACATATGCCCTAAATCAATATTATTTTCCTTCATTCTGCACCTTTACACAACTTTCACCACCATTCTTCTCTATTTGCCACTGTATCACAGGGAGTTTTGTTAACAAAATTTGAATTGCGACAACATAAAAGAACAGCTGTAATTGTTTTTGTTTGTTTGTATGTTTTCATTGATTTATTGATATAAACCGTCTGAAAGAACAGGTTTGTGGAAATGAGTCAAACTTCCTATTCCCATCAGCGAATGAGCGAGAGGTGGATTAATGGGTGTTTCTCAGACAGAAGGACATATCCTTGTGAGGCTGAATATCTAGGCTTCCACCTCATAAAGCTCCGTCGAATGATGTCTCAGTTTGAAGGATCTTTAGTAGGCATATCTTCGTTTTGCATCCTTCAGGCTGTTTTGAAGGATACATCAGGTACCTTCAATCACCCACGATCCTTTGCACACATTCCAATTCACAAAAAAATGAATTAGCTGAAAATCAATCGACACTGAGCTTGTTCAATTTTATTATGGTATGCAAGGCAAAAACGGATTTTTGAGGTGAAGCCATTATGTTTTGTTCGGTTGTAAATCAAACAGACTTACATAATGCTAAACTGTGAGTAATATAAATAAGTGGGACATAAACTGTAGTGCATTAATAGAAAGTCAGCAAATATATAAATATTTAATGTAAAGTATTCCTCAAATAATAATTTCAATAGTATTTTCGTGCTATGACAGCGGGGGCTGAAACATTTATTACATAGCCATACACACTTACTAGACCATCTCATGCTACCTTTTATTGCTAAAAACACTCATAACCTGGAATCCTAAGCAGGACTGGACTAGGAAAGACACATCTTCACTAGGATGTGTCCTTCTGTTTGAGAAGCACCCATTGATTAGCTCTGTTGAACTGAAAAGGCAATGAATAGGAGCTGATTCCCTTTGATGGAGTCAAATCCATCTTTTGGAATCGATTCCAAACACGTCGGAACTGAGTCTTTTTGGAAACAATTCTCAGCTCTAACAGTGTGTGTGAATGTAACGTGCATCTTAAATAAGTGGTTCCACTCTAAATGCACATCTGGTCAGCATAATTTAATGAAATATGCACCAGAAGTATTATACTTGATTTATACTTTTATTATTTATGACAGAGCTGGAAGTATATGTATAAACTGGCCTTGGGCTGTGCATGGGGATTATTCTGCGTTAACAGGGCCGGAGCTACGGTCATTTTGTGCCTTAGAAAGCCATCTAATAGGAGATATTGGTTGAGGAGAGATCAATGCGTGGTGATTTCGAACAAAGTTGAAAGTGCACTGAGGCGCAGATCGTGAGGGAAGATGATATCACATCCCTGAAGTATCTCTGTTTGTATTGGTGTGTGGGTGTGATTGTGTTTATCTGTCCTTTTTGAGATGCACAGTGTAGGAGGCTTAGACCAAAGAAGGTTATTGTTTTGTTTAACTTTTGTTCTTTTATTTATTTATTTTTATTTGAGTACTGGTTTTGCTCTTTGTTCCATGTCATTCACCTCTCTAAGAAGCTGACTGGATTTTGTTTTGCCTTTTTGAATATGAATGCATATGTACATATGTATTATATATAATTTTATTTTCATTGAAATATTTGACATATTACAATTTCATATACAAAGTGTTTGAACACTTAAATCACACTTATAAAAAAAGTTATTTGCTTAAGTTATTTATTATAAAGAGACTGAAACAAAAAAACAGATCAATGTCCGAAGGCTTTCTATGGAAACTTATTTCATTATTTAAATTTGGAATTTTTTTTTTTTTTTTTTTTTTTAATTATAAAGAAAATAATAATTATGAGATGTTAATAAAACTTGTTTATATCAGATAAGAAAAAAAATATTAATTTTAAGATATAAACTTGAAATTGCAAGAAGTTAGAATTGTAAGATAAAACATAATGATTATTATTTATTATTAGAATTTTTTATATTTTGTGGTGAAAATAATAATAATAAAATGAAATGTTCAAAAAAAAAAAAAAAAAAATTACTGGGAGATGTAAACTCACAATTACAAGTTTATAACTTGCAATTCCAAGATATAAACTCACAATTCTTAAAAATAACCTAAGTGAGATAAAAAGTTGGAATGACCTTGTTTATATTTTTGATTCATGCTGGAAATAAGCTTATGAGCTTCCATAGCTTTCAGCTATCACACCTGTGATTTTATTTTTTTTTTATTTTTTTTGCTTCCCTTTGAATTTAATAAACATTTTAAAAAGGACATTTATTGTTAAAAAAAGGGAAAAAAATCACTATATATGCAAACTTCATCATGGTGCCTGACCTTAGTTAAACTGATTTATGCTTTTATTTTGGTGCATTTTTCCCCCAGCTATTTTTAATATTGTTATATTGTATCAGAATCCTGCATGACAAATCAGTTTTCCATTTTGAATCTGAACGAATGTTCTCTCTCTGCTGTCTGGCCTCCTGACAAAAGGGGCAGGTTTCTGTGAGGCTGGATAAATAAACCCTTACGCTGTAGCTATGCTATGGTTAAAGAGCCCTTTTCCCAAGCCCAGCACTTCACCTGCTGAAAGGAGATATGCGTTCTTATGAGTGCAGCGCCATAGTTAAAGGGATTTGAGCTGCTTTCATTAATGCTCCATCACTGAGCAGGAGAAGCTTTTAGAGCCAGCTAGGGGTTATCTTGCTGATTGAATCATTCTTTGAATGTGGAAATGCTCAGCTAGGAGAAAAACCTGAGGAGCCATCTTTCCATGCTTCTTTCTCTTCTGCTTTCTTTACCTTGGGTTTGCTCCCCCTGTCTCTCGCACACACACCTTACTGTTTTTTAAACCAAAGATTTTATCAGTCTTGTTTTCTTGGAACTAGAGCAATAAAATAGACAAACCCTCTCTCCTGTTGTTTTAGGTTTCTATTCCAAGGTGCAGATGTATCATAGTCAGTGAACTTTATAGAACTTAGAAATAAACCCCAAATGTGGGGCCTATTTATTAAAGCAGTCTACATTTGTTATTGACTTGTAGACCCTTGCAGGTCTTTTCAAGGTTTTCAGAAAAGAATTGACTAATAACACAAACTAGAAAGCACATTTTAAAGCTAAAATTATAAAAATGTTTTTGAAAGATGTCTCTTATGCCGATCTAAGTGTTACATGATCCTTCGCAAATCATTTTGTTGCTCAAGAAACTTATTTTTATGTTTATAACAGTCTTGCTGCTTTATTTAGTAATGCAGTATATTTAAAATAGGTTTTTATTGGAAATATATTATTATTATTATGATTATTATTTTCTTTGCATGGCTAAATAATAATAAAAATGGCTTTTAGTGTCCTTTTTCCTGTTGCTTTGTATTTTTTTTTTAATGGAACCCACTGAATGTTTTTCTAAATGATTGAGCAATTAATATTGTTAATTAATAACACTGTCTTTTTAATATATTAACTCTTTAGGGGTTGTTGTTGTTTTTCTTGAACTTAACATTTGAGATGTTTTTCATATAAAACACTAATTGCAGAGACAATCCCCTAGGTGCACCTTGGGGTTAAGTGCTTTGCCTGTGGGCACAATGGTAATATTGTGTAATAAGAGTGGGATTGTTTTCTCATTGACGCTCGCATTTCCTTGGACACCGGGATTGCACCTACAGCTCTTGTGTTTGCAGTACAGGTCCTTAACCAAAACTGCCTATTTCTACTGCATTATCCTTTACATTATCAATGTTTGTGTAATTAAAATACACTTTGCTGGAGCTGTGGCACAGACATCAAAGCTAGGTCATTGCCTTTTCAGTTCTGATGTGCTTTTCGTAGTATATATATATATATATATATATATATGAACAAAGTGGATCTGTTTACACTGAAGTGACCACAAGAACCATGCAAGAAAGAGTTGCTGAGGGAATATGATGGTATATGAATCATTTGTCACCATTGAGATACACCAGTGAGATTTACCTGTCATTTTAAACTGCAGAAGTTCCACTCTCCTATTTAATCCAGTGTGTGGAAAGGTCTCATAACCCCAGAGATTATACCGCAGACTTTAACACTTTTGTGGCCATTCGATTAACCTACCTGAGTCCATAAAGTCATTGTTAAGGTTGATCCAGGACTCTTTGCTCTTACGCAGACTCTCCTCCATGGCTTTGATGTCTGCGAAGGGGCAGTTACAATCAGGGAACTTTGCCGAGCAGCGGCACCAGCAGTCATTGTTGCGGCACAGCAGCTCGCCCTCTGAATTACATGCCACGTAACTGAGGGCCGCCTCCACAAAACGATTCTGCAGGAACTCAGGAAGCACATCCTGTAGACCTGTGCGTGTGGGAAGAGAGAGAAAAATCTGTTTACTGAAATTTGACTCCAAGACCAGACAAGAGATTTTCTAAGCTACATAGAATTGTTTTTCTTCTGCTGGGTTGGTAAACAAGTTCAGAATGATGTTTAAATGTTTGGCCAGCATCTCAAATCACCGATAAGGCTGGCATTCCTGTATGGATGCTTGAAAAAAATCAATTCCTGAGTCATATGACACCAATATGAACCCACACATTATCTGTCCTCTGGCTATCCTCTCCTCTCTCCGTACTCCTTCTGTCTCTACCCACTTAACTCTCTAAAGTAATATGTTTTCTATTTTAAGTCTCCATTTAGAACAATACCGTAATGCAGTGGCATGAGATGGAGCTTTGAAATGGCAAGAGAAAGTGGCCTTTTTGCATGTTAAAATGACATTTTCCAGTTCCATTCAATATTTTTCACTTTACCTCACACTATCAACAAGCCTCCTTCTCCTGTTTCACTCTCTCTCTCTATCTATTTTTACCAGCTATGAATCTGTAGATATAGATATACAGAAGATGTATATTATTTATGTAGTTCCCTATCTGTCGGTCACTACGAGTTATGTCGACCGACAAATGGGGTCTCACTTGGGAGGCCAATCATCTCTGATTTTAAGAGAAAACGCCAATGAAATTGGCAAGTGGATTAACACACCTGAGCCACTCCCCGTGCCAGCGGGTATAAATAGGGCGACAGGTGCATCCACTCATTAGATTTTTGCTTCGGAGCCGAGTAGTCGATGAAGAAGATCACTACAAAGCCATTCATCTTTGTTTTTGGTAGAGCTGTTCCTGGTCGGTGTGACGGCGCGTTACAGTGGTGTCCCTGCGAGCGGCGATTCCCCTGGGCGCTTCGGCTAAAAGAGACAGTTCTCTAAAAGAGCAAATCACGGACGATTCGCGTCTTTTTCAAGATGCCGTTTCGTCCGTGTCCTTCTGGATGCGGTCGTTTCCTGTCTTCGGTTGACGGTCACGAGCGTTGTCTGCAGTGTCTGGGCGTCCAACACGCTGAGGCTGCGCTCGTGGATGATTCATGCGTCTACTGTGGGCGTATGAACATGGCAGCGCTGCGATCGCGTCTCTCACTCCTCAAGGGGAGTGCAGCAGACCCCTCTGTCGCCACCCGTCCCGGTCTCTCTGGCTCGAGCAGAGGGCCGCCGGCTGGCGCTCTGGGAGATCTGAGGATCACAGTGAGAGCTTCTCCGCCGGGCCACGCCCCACGGACCTCTCACTCCTCACGCAGCGACTGTCCCGTGCAGCTGCCGATTGATTCTGCTGGGCCGTCTCACAGCGGTCCCAGCGTGTCTTTCGGTGCGCCGCCCGAGGACCAGATGTCGATTGCTGCATCGGGGGATGGGTTATCGACCTCTGAGGATGAAGGTTCGGCGGGGCTGCCCCCCTCGGGTGTTGTCGCTACTGCCGAATCGGACTTGGAGTTGTCGGCCATGCTTGCCCGGGCAGCCGTGAGTATCGGACTGGAGGTGACTACACCGCCCAGTCCCGAGCCCTCACGGCTGGATGATTGGTTTCTCGGCGCGGGACGCGGCTCACAACCTCGTTCTGCTCCGGTGCCTTTCTTCCCGGAGGTGCATGAAGAGGTGACGAAGTCGTGGACGGCCCCTTTCACGGCCAGAAGCCGCTCTTCTCCCTCTTCCATCCTCACCACCCTCGATGGCGGGGCAGCCAGGGGGTACGTAGAGGTTCCCCAGGTGGAGAGGGCGGTTGCGGTGCACTTGTGCCCACAAAACGCCGCCACTTGGAGGAATCGTCCGCGCCTCCCGTCCAAGGCCTGTAAGCTGACGGCCGCACTCGCTGCCAAGGCTTACAGTGCTGCGGGCCAAGCTGCCTCTGCCCTGCATACCATGGCTATCCTGCAGGTACACCAAGCCAAGGCACTCAAAACCATGCACGAGGGTGGTACCGACCCGGGGTTGATGCAGGAGCTGCGCACGGCGACCGACTTCGCCTTACGGGCAACGAAGGTCACGGCGCGGTCCCTCGGGAAGGCGATGTCCACGCTGGTGGTCCAGGAGCGGCATCTCTGGCTGAACCTGGCTGAGATGAGGGACATGGACAAAGCGCGCTTTCTCGACGCCCCCATCTCCCAGGCAGGCCTGTTCGGCGACACTGTCGAGGACTTTGCCCAGCAGTTCTCGGCGGTACAGAAGCAGACTGAGGCCATCCAGCACATCCTGCCCCGACGTGTCTCTCCGGCTGCCACCGTTCCGTCGCGGGTAGCGCCTCAGCCTGCTCGTCGCCGTGGGCGCCCCCCTGCGTCCTCTACGCCAGCTCCGCCCCGTGCTGAGAGTTCTTCGAGGCCGGCGCGTCGAGCCCCGCGCAGGAGAGCGGCGCCCCCCGTGTCACTCCCGGCTGCGAAGTCCTCCAGGAAGTCGACCAAGCGGCCCTGACACGGGCAACTCGGAGATGCGGAGAACTGCTCTTCAGGAGATGGCGAAGACAGCGCCACTCCTTCCCCCGGAGGAGGGCCGGGCGGAGAATCTTCAGTTTCTGTTTTGTTCTGTTCCGCCACTGGCCGGACGGCCAGTGGTACCCACATTTTCAATAAAAGAGCAAATTCTCCTTCCTCCGAGTTGCAAGGCTCGTGGCTTGACAATGAGCGACGCACAGCTTCCTCACTCTCACCCACGACGCCCCCTTTCGCCAGCGGCCAAGAGGTCGCGGTTCGGAGACGCAACGCCTCTCCACGCGTCTCTGGCCAGTTCCTCCGGGAACACGAGGAGTGTGGTTGCGATGACCCAGGACGCTGTGCCTTCTGGGCCTTGCGGCACGACTCCCCATCGCTGCACCACTGCGGGTATGTCGACTGTCCCTTTGGTGCCACTTGTACGGTATCTGGGAGCGTGGCTTGCGCTGCCCAACCCGTCACGCTGGCTCATCCGGACGGTTCGACTCGGCTATGCGATTCAATTCGCCCGGCGACCCCCCAAGTTCAATGGCGTGCTCGAGACTTCGGTGGCAGTCCAGGACGCCCCTGTCTTGCGCGAGGAGATTGCTGTCCTCCTGGCGAAGGATGCAATCGAGCCGGTCCCTCCAGCCGAGATGAGGACGGGGTTTTACAGCCCTTACTTCATCGTGCCCAAGAAGAGCGGTGGCCTTCGACCTATCCTGGATCTGCGAGTCTTGAATCGGGCCCTACACAAGCTCCCGTTCAGGATGTTGACGCAGAAACGCATTATCAAATGCGTCCAGCCCCAGGACTGGTTTGCAGCGATCGACCTGAAAGACGCGTACTTTCATGTCTCTATCCTCCCTCGTCACAGACCGTTCCTGCGCTTTGCTTTCGAGGGTCAGGCATGGCAGTACAAGGTCCTCCCCTTCGGGCTCTCCCTGTCCCCCCGTGTCTTCACGAAGGTCGCGGAGGGCGCCCTTGCCCCACTTTGGGAAGTGGGCATCAGGATCCTCAACTATCTCGACGACTGGCTCATTATGGCCCGGTCCCGAGAAGAGTTGTGCGATCACAGGGACTTCGTGCTTCGGCACCTCAGTCAGTTGGGGCTTCAGGTCAACCGAGAGAAGAGCAAGCTCTCCCCTGTGCAGAGAATCTCTTATCTCGGTATGGAGTTAGACTCGGTGAGTATGACGGCACGTCTCACCAGCGAACGTGCCCACTCAGTGCTGAACTGCCTGAGTTCCTTCAGAGGCAGGACAGTGGTACCACTGAAACACTTTCAGAGGCTCCTGGGGCATATGGCATCCGCAGCCGCAGTCACGCCGCTCGGATTGCTTCATATGAGACCACTTCAGCACTGGTTACACTCCCGAGTCCCGAGATGGGCATGGCGCCGCGGTACACATCGTGTCACCATCACACTGATGTGTCGCCGCCTATTCAGTCCTTGGTCGGACCTTGCCTTTCTACGGGCCGGTGTGCCCTTGGAACAAGTGTCCCGGCACGTTGTTGTCACAACAGATGCCTCCAACTCGGGCTGGGGCGCGACATGCAACGGGCAGGCAGCCTCAGGGTCCTGGACAGGACCTCGACTGCTTTGGCACATCAACTGCCTGGAGTTGCTGGCAGTGCATCTAGCTTTGCGACGGTTTCGTCCGCTAGTGCTGGACAAGCACGTGTTGGTCCGCACGGACAACACTGCGGCTGTTTCGTACATCAACCGACAAGGCGGGTTACGATCACGCCGCATGTCTCAACTCGCCCGTCATCTCCTCCTCTGGAGTCAGACGTGGCTCAAGTCGCTGCGCGCTGTCCACATCCCGGGGGAGCTCAATCGTGCAGCCGACGCGCTCTCACGACAGCTCACTTTCCCCGGGGAATGGCGGACTCCATCCCCAGACGGTCCAGCTGATTTGGAGTCGATTCGGGGAAGCCCAGGTAGACCTGTTTGCTTCCCACGAGTCCTCCCACTGCCAGCTGTACTATTCCCTGTCCCAGGCCCCCCTGGGCACAGATGCACTGGCACACAGCTGGCCTCGGGCTTTACGCAAGTATGCGTTTCCCCCAGTGAGCCTGCTCGCACAGACACTGTGCAAGGTCAGGGAGGACGAGGAACAGGTCCTGTTGGTTGCGCCTTACTGGCCCACCCGGACCTGGTTTTCGGAACTCATGCTCCTCGTGACAGCCCCTCCCTGGCGCATCCCCCTGAGGAGAGACCTTCTCTCTCAGGGGCTTGGCACCATTTGGCACCCGCGTCCAGATCTCTGGAACCTCCACGTGTGGCTTCTAGACGGGACGCGGCAGACCTAAGTGATCTGCCCCCAGCAGTGGTAGACACTATCACTCAGGCTAGAGCCCCTTCTACGAGGCAGGCCTATGCTCTGAAGTGGAGTCTGTTCACGAATTGGTGTTCTTCTCACCGAGAAGACCCCCGGAGATGCCCGGTCAGAGTCGTGCTTTCTTTCCTGCAAGGTAGGCTGGAGCGTGGGCTGTCACCCTCCACCCTGAAGGTGTATGTGGCTGCCATTGCAGCACATCACGATGCAGTGGACGGCCGGTCCCTGGGGAGGCATGACCTGATCGTTAGGTTCCTGAGGGGTGCCAGAAGGTTACATCCTCCTAGGACACCCCTGATTCCCTCCTGGGACCTCTCTATTGTCCTGGCGGGACTTCAGAGGGGTCCCTTTGAGCCGCTGGATTCGGTTGAGCTGAAGTTCCTGTCTCTCAAGACAGCGCTCCTGATCGCGCTCACTTCCATCAAGAGGGTCGGGGACCTCCAAGCATTTTCGGTAAGTGAAGAGTGCCTTGTGTTCGGGCCGGCCTACTCTCACGTTGTCCTGAGACCCCGGCCTGGATACGTGCCCAAGGTTCCCACCACTCCCTTCCGAGACCAGGTGGTGAACCTGCAAGCGCTGCCCCTGGAGGAGGCAGATCCAGCCTTGTCGTTGCTGTGTCCCGTAAGAGCGCTCCGCATATACGTGGACCGCACCCAGAGCTTCAGAAGCTCTGAGCAGCTCCTGGTCTGCTTTGGAGGTCAGCAGAAGGGGAAGGCTGTCTCTAAGCAGAGGTTGGCCCACTGGATAGTGGACGCCATCGCCTTGGCTTACCATTCCCAAGGCGAGCCGTGCCCCCTGGGGGTGAGGGCCCACTCCACACGGAGTGTGGCCTCCTCCTATGCGTTGGCGCACGGCGCCTCTCTGGCAGACGTTTGTCGAGCTGCGGGCTGGGCGACACCTAACACCTTTGCGAGGTTTTACAACCTCCGTGTAGAGCCAGTTTCCTCCCGTGTGTTGGGTAACAGGTAATTGGCGGGAAGGGCTGGCTGGGTGTCTCGCTTGCTGCGCCATTCCCCCTAACACGGGGATGTGAGCGCCTTCTTCTCCCAGTAGAGTTCCCCGGTTGGCGTACCCTGGTCGAGCATCCTCCAGCACCCTCGGCGTCAGACTTGGCGGAGCAGTCTGTCGCCAGGCCCAGTACTGGCGTTAGCATGCCCGGAGCCGGTCAGCCCCCGTACTGGGCTAGGTGTCCATATGGCTGGGTTCCCTGCGGGTAATCCCATATGTGTATTCTTCCACGGTAAGGTTTCCCTCTTGGCAAACCCGTGTCTTCCCTTGACAGATCGCTCTGTCGGTCCCTTCTGGCAGCCGTCCCATCCCTACTCCAAGGTAGGACCTGCCTCAGAGACCCCTTCCATATGTAGTACTGCCCCCTGGGTCAGTCCATATCAGTATATCCACGTCACCTCCCTACGGGTAGGATGTGGTCTCCGTAGCGACCCTTCCTAAAGGCTCGCTTCCCCATTGTCTTGCCAGCTGAAAGAACAAATAGGGAAGATTTGAAGCAATCTTTCACTGAAGGTTGAAATCCCTTCCATTTACTTTATGTGGGCGGAACAGCAGCATGGCCTTCTCCAGCAGCGATGTACTCACCCTTTGGCCCCTTCGGTACCAAGGTCAGTGAATTTGCGCTGGGGCTTTGGGAAGGTTACGACCTTAAGCGTAGCTTTTGTGGCACGCCAAGGCTTGTCAACAATTGCAGCGCCTCAGGGTTGTGACAAGGTTCAGGTTATGGCGTTTTCCATAGGACCCCATTTGTCGGTCGACATAACTCGTAGTGACCGACAGATAGGGAACGTCTCGGTTACGTACGTAACCCTCGTTCCCTGATGGAGGGAACGGAGACGTTATGTCCCCATGCCACAACCTTGAACCATTCGCTGTTGCCGGGACACGTTCTCGGCTCCTCAGCGTAAAACCTAATGAGTGGATGCACCTGTCGCCCTATTTATACCCGCTGGCACGGGGAGTGGCTCAGGTGTGTTAATCCACTTGCCAATTTCATTGGCGTTTTCTCTTAAAATCAGAGATGATTGGCCTCCCAAGTGAGACCCCATTTGTCGGTCGACATAACGTCTCCGTTCCCTCCATCAGGGAACGAGGGTTACGTACGTAACCGAGACGTTTTATTTATTACAGCTAACTTTTGTTGAACTGTCATTAATAGTAACCTATTTGTAATAAGTGATTTTTGGACCATTAGCCGGCAGGTCTACTTCAGGAGTCAAGAGGGTCAAAGGTACACGGGGGTGCATCTTTATTTTAAGCAATCTAATAACAGACTCCATCACAGATCACCATTTCAAAGTTCAACTTGCAGTGTAATTTCAAGTGCATTTTAATTAAGACTTGACTTTAAGTGGCGAAACTGATGTCTAGACTGATTGTGAACATTATACTGTATGCGGGCATTATCACATTCAGTTTATTATATATCTCTCAAATATTTACAAAACCTCTTCAAAACAGTGCTGCAATCAAGACAGATTACTATGATTTCACAGCCCTGATTTGGCTCAGTTATACAGGCCAGGCTGACTTGGGGAACAGACAGCATTTAAAGTGGGTCAGAGAGGCAGGCAGCCTGACTCCTCTAACAGCATCAGTGATGGGAGTCCTATTTGGGACGGTGAGGTATGCTATGTCAGCACAGTAATGGGGTAATGGGATGTATAAAGACCAACAATCTCCGTGGCAAGGTCATTCGGCCGTAAACCTCTGTCATGGACTGCAGGCACACTGCAGACAGGGAATCAATACGGCTGTTGTGGAATTCTCCTGACTGATTAGATATTTTGATAGCAGGCAATGGAAGAATTGACATTTGCCCGTGAAACAAATTATTGATTATTTGAGCAATAGGAAAAAAGCGGTAACAAGATGGAACAGTTGTAAATGGGGTGAAATTTTTTTATTGTTTGTTACACTTGCCAATGGCAGGTGAATTTACCAGAATAACAGTCCTATTTTGTAATTTCATAATTTAGCATTTGCCATTAAAAAATAAATATTGATGTCATATCCACCTTGTTTTTGACACTAAGGCAGCATTTTTTTTGATAAAAATACAATAAAAACAGTAATATTGTAAATTAGTATTACCATTTAAAATAGCTGTTTTACATTTTAATATAAACATATGATGTATTTATGTGATGGTAAAGCTTAATTTTCAGCAGCCATTACTCCAGTCTTCAGTGTCACATGATGCTGCCAATATCATTTTAATATGCAGATAGAGTGCTTAAGAAACATTTCTATCATCTTACATCAAAACTATTTTTTGAATGATAATGTGTGCAATTTCTAATAAAGCTACCAACCAACCTTTATAATCTGAGAAAACGCTCCTCACAGCTTTACCAGGTCTGACATCCTTCAAGAAAGAATCAATGCCTTTTGCCTTCATATACAGCCTTTTTGAATTCCCTTCCCAGTGTGAATATTTATGATGAGTTCCTCTGTATTTATTCATCGGATTGTGAAAAAACAAGAGACGTAATTAGATGCAGTCTTCGTCTTAAGCTCTGGCTTCTGCTGGGTAGAGCGCCAACAGTGTGGGGAGTCTCACAAAAGAGACTGACTTGGATGGCTTTCACACCGGAGACAGCTAAATAGCTGCTCTTGTGCCCCCTCCTCCACAGACTTTCTCTTTTTAAACCGAATGAGAGGAATGTGAAATTTTCCTGTGGATTATGTCAGTCCTCTATGGTATTGATGGCTTTATTTTCTAATTTTAAAGGGGCTACATTCTGTGCTCTAAAAGGGCATGGCACTATGATTGAAAATATCCAGGGAAGCCCAAATAAGAGAAAGAGAGCCGATGCAAACATACACAAATGTAGGCCAAATCCCTCTCTCTCCAACTGTCCCCCGCTACATTTCCTTCCCCAATTACTCAGCAAAAGATAAGCTGTGGTGCAGAACCCTGTGGCTAGCTCATTAAAGTAGTTACACGAATCTGGGCAGCAGGGAACTTGCTTCAGGAGATGGCAGTATTAAGTGGGGTGACAATTTAAATGTCAATGTCGAGGAGGCAGTGGAAATTGGCACAGGCCACATGTATAATTAGCAGCGGCTAGAGGCTTTAAACCTCCCCTTTTGCTCGTTTCAGTCCTGTTATTTTCTCTCTTCTTTTTGTTGCTCCGACCACCTCTGACTTGTGGTGACACTGCTGTCACAAAAGTGTGAGGCAAATTAATTGCAAGTCTAAATGCCTGTCTTCTGATGACTCTTCACTTGCTTGTTGAAAGTGTGAAGACAGTATGAGTATTAGCAAGTGATTTGTTTTCTACTAACAGGTCTGCTATAGTCAGACTTTTGGCTTGGTCCTTATTGGAAATAATTCTGGCCAAGAACCGCCCACAGGGAGTTTTACTGACATGTAAATATGCCAATTAGGGTTTGAGGTACTGTAACATTTAACAGCAAGGAACATTTGCTAATGTTAGCAAACTACATGAACTAACAAAGAAACATAATTTGAAAGCATTTATTAATCTTATTTAATATCAACAATTAAAAAAAAATACATTATTAAAAGTTGTATCTTTTAATAGACCTGAGCTAACACAAACTAACAATGAACAACTGTATTTTATAAAACTAATGTTAAATATAATAATGAATACTGTAATGATACTGTAATTAATGCATTAATTAATGGGGAATGCTTGTAAATTGTCACCTGGTTTGTATTTATGTATCATGTTTTTTTAAATAAATTTCCAATTAAATTTATTTTCAGTTTATTCTGAATTAGGATCCATTATAGCATCAATCATACATTTACTGATACTGTATATGCCTGCAGTCATTTTTTTGTTTGTTTGTTGTTCTGCCAGTTTAAGACTTGATATCTGCTCATCCTTAAAACAACAACAACAAAAACCCTTCTCACTATACATCACCAGTGCAGTTGTTACAAGTAAGACCTAACAAAGATGCAGTGTTGTTCTTCTGAAGACCACATCAGCTGTCATACCTTTCAGGTGGATTTTATTTTCTGGGCTGTGCACTAAGACGGAGCTGACGGAATCCAGGCTGTCGTAGTTACTGCATCCAAGAGGCCCCGTTCTGGTCTCCGTTACCTAGGAAACAAGGAGATATTTTAATGCCTTATCATCGTTGAAATCATGCACCTGTTTGTTCCTCTTCAGAAGCGGTGGAGTGCTGAGCATATGCCGTTGTCTAAAACAAAGCAGAGCGTCTGTGCAATAAGCCAGAGTCAATATCTAAATGTCACCAAAGCCCATTTCAGCATGTCAGAGCTGTCCAAAAATGCTCACTTTGCAGAGCGCCGCAGAAATAGTAAATTGACTCCAGTGTTAGGTCCCAATGCATTATTAATTTCAAATCTAGAGAGCAGTGAGCCATGTGCAGTGGTGCAGTTTTGTTAACAGACCCTAGTGTTAAATATAAAGAGACTTTTATGATTCTAAAATAATGTGTGTCTGACCTGGCATTTCAATTGCAACTTGGGATACTGGGCTGATGTTCCATTACTTTTTTATTTTTATTTATTATTATTATTATTATTATTATTATTATTATTATTATTATTAGTATTATTATTATTTTTTTTTTTTGCATGGCTGTATTTGTAAAATTAGTGTGTCTTGACTAATCAATAATCAATTAATTAATGGGATGACACACTTGTAGATTGGTGGATAAATACATTAACGTTTGACTTGATAATGTTTGATTTATCGAATGAGTTTGAGTAAGGTAATTTAAACTCACTAATCACTTCAACGTGTGTGTTTTATTCAGTTCGTTGAAAAGAGCCTGTTCAAAAGAACAACTCATTCACAAACCTGACTGCTCACAAAAGCAGTAAATGTTGTAAATAGTCACAACAACATATTCTTTGTTTCAAATGGCGAGGAAAAAGGTGCTTGCTATTACCTTATTAAAGGTTAAATTACAATTTGATGCCCTTCACAAATTTTAGCAAAGCTTACTGAATTGTGTCCAATAAAAAACATGAAGCTAATGAAAATGTTTGTGAGTGTAACAGAATATTATACCATAACCTAAGCTATTTCATACTGAAAGTACTACAAACACTTTATCATTGTTTTATGTATACTATAGACGCTGTATAACTAGATGTCTTTTGTCAATAAAAAACAAGATTTAGTTGGTAATTCATTGGTAGTGCACTCTAATAGTGCAGAATTAATTCTGTTTAAAAGGTAAGTTAGCTATGAATTCCATAACTATGTGTTCTGAATATGTCCTTAATGGATAATAATTCTAAAAATGCGGTCAAACTAAAAGCATGTATTTCTTGCATTCACAAAATGGTCTGTTTAAGGCCTGTAAATGCTCTGAAATATCTTCATATTTTACCAGTACAAATAAGGTTCTTTTGTAAAAGTTTTGTCCCATCGCTTGTGCAAGCTTGGTGCCGCCTTTGTTTTGACACTAGTTGTCACAAAATGTGTGATTTTACACATCATTGTCAGGTCTTTGTCTCAAAATGAAATGCTGTAGCTAATCCAACACTAATCCAAATGCAAAGGATTTGGGACCATGTCCTCATAACGCCATAATCATTAGTTTGAATATGTCATTTCAAGGTTTTTTTTTTCCTCAAATGAGTAACTTCTATTTATCTTTTTTTTATTTTTTATTTTGTCAGTCTCTCTCTATTGAATTTTACATATTCTTCTGTAGATGTTATGATGAATAATTATTTTTGGGTTTCTGATATGTTGCCAGGCTGTTTATATATGCAGCGTTGAAGACAGTAGCACACTGCATTTTAGTAACTTGCCCAACACTCTCATTGATTAATGACAGCATGTTTTCTTTCCACATTAACTCTCTTTCTTATGTCACTATTCATGATCATGTGAATTTAAACATATCAATATCTTTAAATTGCCCTAATTCTGCTATTTTTAAGGTTCCTAATATTGTTTTGGGAGTCTCCTACAATAGGTTGACATGCATGTAGGGTCAAAAAACGCTTTTGTTTTCTCAATATTTGCATTTAATTTTATCTAATTTTCCAACGATTCTCCAATGTTTCATCCAGTGCCATTCTAAAATTCATTCTCTCATAACCCTCCTTTCCATGAGCCTACTCTGCTCTGATTGGTCAGATACCCGAGTCTGTTGTGATTGGTCTAATGAGCACAGCGCATGTCGGAACGATACGCCCATTTCCATAGTTCTGTAATTTGAACATCAACAGAAAAAATATACATCTATTATTTATCAAACTTACATGAATATGTAAAGGAATATTTTTCTCTCTTTTTTTGTCTCCCTTTCAAATGGTTCATTATTGATAATGTGTCTGTTGCTCCCCTCTTTCCCTGTTTGTTTGTTGGTTTGAATGGATGGATATTGTTTTGTTAACAATAATTTTAAACATTTTGTGAATCCTGCATGGAACTTCCAGAGATTTCAGTAGCAGTAGTCTGTAAAATGACGGGAAAGCAAAACAAAAAAAAAGATTGGGGTTGTACTGCTGTGGTACAGTAAAAAAAAAAAAAAAAAAAAAAAACTGATTCATTGCTGCCTCATCTTAGGGAAGGGAAAATAAAAATGAATTTACTCTTACAGCACCTTCTCGACATGATGTTAACCACACGAACAAGCTATACAGCGTTTGTGGTGGGGTCAAGTTGTTCGACGTAGAACATAGGTGGGTATTATCCATATGTGTTAACCCCTGACATGTAGCCATTACAGAAGTGTGATTCAAATTATTGAGAATCAGAGTTGATTCTCTCTTTTGGGAGACAATAGATTTATTTAATGTGCATTTTCGGCATCTTTGCAGATCGTTAACCTTCACATACAGCTACGAAATGAAATGAAAGGCAATATTCAAAATGGCATAATAGGGGCACTCTAAAAAATCTTTATGATGTAAACTAACATTTGAAACATGGAGAGTCATCAATATTTATCGTAATACGTACACATATATGCACGCTTTTAGAATTCATTTATGAACTACTGTCTCTTTTCTGAAGTGTCGCACATATGCCCTCCTCCGAACCCCGTCCCACTGCAGTATCTCATTAGATCATTTGTCATTTATGATTGCTTACTGCAGCTCAATTGCTCTCATCCTAATAGGACTCCAGGCTGTTTTTACTGTTTATGCATAAAACCAGACAGTCATCAATAGAAAAGTCTTCACGAAACCTGCATTCTTCATGAAGAAATCATTCCAATGATTTTTCTGAAGCATGAACAGCTCCTGTTGTTGCAGTGATAGCAGTTTTCACATACTTAGACTATCATATACATAGGGAGAGAACTATGGTATACACAGTGTCTTGTCTGTATGAATGAATAAACAAGTACAGCTAGCAATTCTATGCTAAACCTAACCAAATCTCAAACCAAGCCTACCTGTCACCCTGCTGTTTTTCCTCCCCTACTGTGTTTTATCAGCGGCACTTAATATTGACACCTATTCAAGGAATTATATCATACCTGACAAAATAACTGGATAACACTAAAAAACCCACATTTTCCACCCTGCCTCCTCAGAGAGTGTCATGTTTAGTTGTTGTTATATTTACTGGAGCTGTGTTTCCACTGCGTCCTGTGCATGCTTTTCTTAAGGGCTTAACAAAGGAAATGAATGCCTGCGGTACAGTTCTTTCCTCTACTTTTCTGTAATGTCTCGCATCATCCACAGGCCTTGAAAACTCCCACAGACCACAGAATGCAGCCCATTCTTTGTCAATTGAGATGCTAGAGGAACGTGTATCAAGTTGTCTCATTTGTCAAAATTGCCTCTGCCTCCGCTGTGGAAGGCACAGTTGGCTAAAGACTGCAGATGCGCTCTGAAAGCAGTTTAAGAGTTCATGACATGTGACAGGATTTTAAGTGCCGATTCTGAGCTTCATTGATTTTGACAGCTGATGTTGATTATATAGCACAGCCAGGTCGCTTGACCAGTGCCAGCTATCTCGAGGAGGCTCTTGACATAAATGGTGCAGGGTTCTGAGCTCCCATCCTTAAATACTGGTGCTCATTTACAGTCTGCGCTCAGCCAGAAAAAATATATAGGATTCACTCTTACAAAAAAGTACAGTAGCAGTCAATACCATGTTAGTTTATCATGATTAAAACTGTACTGTATATGATTGTTTAATTATGTATGCTATACATAATTAAACAATCATAATTAAACATATACAAATATACCACTGCATTTATATGGCACTCCAAATTAATCTTGTAAAATCAATCCAACAACTGACATCAACTATATGTTTTAGATTTTCACTAAAAAGAAGTGAAGAAGACTGTTTACTAATTGTAGTAAATGGTCACACTGTCTATTTTTGCTTCATTAAGAATTGGCCTATACAGTAAGAGTCAATTGCTTGTTAATAATAGTAATAGTAATAATAGTAAAAGAGACAAATAAGCTCATAAAAGTCATTTGTTTGGTAATTGTAGTGAACTGGCTGTGTTGTATGTTTTCTATTTACTTAAAAAAAAATGATATAAAGAAACCGTTCATGAGAATAGTTTTTTTGGCAATCAAAGTAAATCGGTCACAATGTATGTTTTTGATTAAAGGGGGGGTGAAATGCTATTTCATGCATACTGAGTTTTTTACACTGTTAAAGAGTTGGATTCCCATGCTAAACATGGACAAAGTTTCAAAAATTAAGTTGTACGTTTGAAGGCCTTTGAGTGTTTTTAAGTTAAGAATGAGATGTTTTGAGTTGGACTCCCTCACATGTCAATGTTTTTAATTGAGATTTCATTGTAAGTGCATAATTGGCTTTCAAAATGTTTCTATTAATTAATATTTTATTTTCATGGTTTTTTGAGTGTGTGTCTTTGTACGTATGTAATGATGTGATGTAATTCAGCTGCCTATCTTGGCCAGGTCTCCCTTGCAAAAGAGATTTTTAATCTCAATGGGCTTCTCCTGGTTAAATAAAGGATAAAAAAAAAAAAAAAAAAAAAAAAAGGAGTATTTCTGTTCCAAAAATACTCCTTCCGGTTTGTCACAAGTTTCGGAAAGTTTTTTTCGAGTATGGCTCTGTGTGACGTTAGATGGAGCGGAATTTCCTTATATGGGTGCTAAGGGCGCGTCTGCCGGAAGAGCGCGCGCTCCCGTATAGCAGAGCAGAGAGAGGCTGTGCACAGACAATCACTCATCACAGCGAGAGCGTCGCGAAATGTCACAAAAGGAGTGTGTTTTTGGTTGCCAGGGCAAGACAACCCTGCACAGATTACCAAAAGAGAAACAGCATTAAGGGACCAGTGGATGGAGTTTATTTTTACAGAGCATCAACGGAGTTGTGCAAGTGTTTGTGTTTGTTCCCCTGCATTTCGAAGATGCTTGTTTTACAAACAAGGCCCAGGTTGACGCTGGATTTGCACATCGTTTATTTCTTAAGGATAATGAAATCCCAACGAAAAAGGGTCACGATCGTGTGTTGGAACCGCAGGCGGTGAGTAAAACTGCTTCAAATATCTCTGTGTTGTTAACTTAGCTGTCGGTGTGTAAGCACATCAAGTAAACAACATGCGATGTTGTCATCAAACTGCACGAGTAAAACTGCTTCAAATATCTCTGTGTTGTTAACTTAGCTATCAGCGTGTAAGCACATCAAGTAAATAACATGCGATGTTGTTATCAAACTGCACTTTCCACATGTACAGCTTAATAAAAAAAAAAGACGACAAAGTGGAACTTAGTCATTTTCCAAAACCGCTTAGCAAATATATACAGTTTCAGTACATACCACATAGAGAAGCCTTTGCTGATGCTGCTCTTGTTAAATTTCAGCCTCTGGATCTGTGTCACAGCTTCCAGACTCGCTCAACACAAAATCCTACTCGCGCTCGTGATTCTTTAGCTCCGCCCACACCCACTCCGCCTCTAGGCGCTCGTGTTTTTCCGGGAAAAATCGGTACAGACTATCTTTCTCTTATAAATATAATAAAACTAAAGACTTTTTGGAGTTATGAAGGATGCAGTACTACTCTATAGGTACTCAAGATTAATAGGATATTGAGTGAAAACGAGCATTTCACCCCCCCTTTAACTAATGAGAACTTGCTCACAAGAGTAATTTGTTTGGTAATGGTGAGCACATTGCATGTTTTTATTCATTATTAAAAAATGTATTTAAAAAAAAAAAAGAAAAAAAAAAGATTCTTGCTCATAAGAGACATCTGTTCTGGAATCCGATTGGTTGCACTGTGCGTAATACATTATTATAATTATAATTTTTGTTTTGTTTACATTGGTCTCTACATTTATTTAAAGCCGAAGATCTAGTGTTCACCATTGTGGTATTGCTGAATAGTTGTACAAGGAACACTGTCAGAGTATTTTAGTTCCTTCTGCATTGGTGGAAGAACACACACGTTAGAAAGATTGACAGAACCAAGTGTGACTCGTTTCTTCTGTGTTATGTCATAGTCTCTGTGATTTCCACTCAAATACCCTTTGGACAAGTGAGACATCCTTACATGTTCAAAGAAGTGTCACCTTTAATGACATGTACCCAGTTTTTTAACATGGTCTTTACAATTATATGCTTCTCATGTACTCTGCCATTGCTTTGGCTGTAACTCTGAGATCTGTGTCCTACACAGAGGTGACTGTTAATAGTATGTCATTATGACAAATGGATATATTACAGAGAGGGGGGAGAGTCCTTCATGTCAAGTTGTAGATCTGAGCTGAATATGGTAAACTTTATGAAATGGTGATGTTGAATCTCCAAGGCAGTGTAAATGTTACCGTTAAGCCAATAGAGTCTTGTTGATCCGTGAAGACCAGCTAATTTCAAGACTGTTTGTTCTTGCAAAATCTGATGACCGCTAAACCTGCCTTGGGATCTCAGGTTATTTTTGGTTTTAAGTGGTGTCTGATTGCATGAAGGCAAAGTGATGTCCCCCAGAAGCTGCTTCCTGGTGTGCTTCAGCGCTTCGTTTCTGAGTAGAGGGTGTAATTGATCGTCCCTTATGGCATTATTGATGAGCCCGCTATAACCCACTTCTGCTGTAGTGCCCAATTCATCAGGCTGATTTGCACACAGGGTGTAGGAAGAAAGCAGTCAAAGGTGGGCCCTATAGCCCCACAATGTCTAATTAGCTCCCTCCTGACAAACACACCTGGCAGGACAGACCGCTCTTTAAAACGATGCGAGAGGGCTTTCTGAAAGCACTTCAGAGGTGTACACCAAAATAATTTCATTTCATATGATTTGACGAGGTCACAAACTGCTCTTTGTAGTTGCCATGGACACTTTTCTCAAGCAGGATATTTTATAACATGTTTACAAAATGGTAGATCTATGCTAATTTGCATAACGTGATGTATTTTGTAATCCCGATCCGAAGAGCTTCACATCAAGTGTGTATTTGCTGCATATAAATGCAGATGCCTCTCTATGTCCATGGTCAAATTGAAATGAAATTGTACGTTTTAAATTGAACTTCTCCATTGATATTGTGTAGGAAAAGCTCAGGCTAATGAAAAGCACATCGCAGCCCAAAGAGAAAGTCATTATCTTCCAACAGAGCCACGGTTCCAGTTCCTATGCCATTTTGCTTTCATTTCACACACTTTTTTTTTTAGGCTGAAACTTTTTTCACAGGAATGAGTGCAGTTTGTAGAAAGTTTGGCTTTGACAGTGTTTGACAGAGCTTATAAATGGCATACTTCCTTTTGACTAGCCAGTATTGGTGCGATCACATAGTGCATCAGAAATATTGCATAATCAGCTTTTGTGACATTGATTATTGTGCTTTGGATTGATTGATTGATTGATTGAAGAAATTTATGTGATTAGCTTACGATGTGAAGCAGTCTTTAAATAGTATAAAAAAAGGTTGTACATGAATATAAAATGTATCATCATCTTTTAGCAAGTGGGAAATATGGTTTGAGAGAGTTAGAGAAAAAAACTCCTACCCAAAATAAATATTTCTTAAATAAAACTGTAATTGTATGCAAGCTGGTGCATATCTTGATTCAAAAGTCAATGATATTTTTCTCGGTTCAGCAGCATGATTTTATGCAGAGCTCCCTCTAAAGGAATCATGATGTTGCAGTAAGCAGCATTTCTACTCCCACTCAGCAGCTGTGAGTTAGACCGAGAGCCACTTGACACATCATGTAAATGGCATTGCGACCTTAATCGCTGAAGATTTACCATGGCAACAATCAAACATCTCAAATGCCTAGAACAGTAAGTGTACGTACAAATCACATTGAGAAACAGTAATCAGCGTGGATAGAGAAAATAAACAGATATCTGGAAAACTTAAAAAAAGAAACAGATTTATATATCAAAGTAAAATCAAATGAAAGATCCAACGTGCTTTCAGTGCCACCAACTGAACATTTTAGCAAGAAGAAACAACATATCATTTTGCAGAATTGTGTCCACAAACACACTTTTTTTTTCTCAAATGAGTCTAGGTTGGATCAAACAGGAAGAAGCTGTGTCATCTGTTACCTTAATAGCAGATGTAGCGATCTGCAGGTGGTGGAGCCTTCGCAGGGTGCTCTCTCTATCTGTGAAGTATGACGCCGCCAACTGGTGCAAGATTTCCAGGGAGACCACGGAGCTATTCCCATTGCCCTCTGACTTTTTGCTCAGCTTCTGTTTGTCCAAGAAGATCGTGAGTGACTCCTCTCCTTAGGAAGGAAGCAAAGAACAAAACCATGAGATAAAAGATATAAAGTCATCACATTCCGAAGACAATGTTCAGCAAAATGACAGTGAGTTTATTCTGAAGATCTTTAGTTTTTTTTTTTTTTAATAGTAAATGCTATCTTCGATCAGAGTCTAAGCCTGAAATTCAGATAAATATTCTTGTCTGGGTTAAGGAGCATCTTCTGTACTCGTATGTGTGGAGCCTGAATGGTGTTGTTCGTTTCAGTCTGATTAGTATGCATGCAACAGCACGGTTCCCCCATTTCCTTTGCTTTGAGTCGTTAATTACCAGCGTTCATTGTAGCTTTACCACTTCATTCGTCTCCCTGTCTTGGAAGTTCTGCAGTTTCACTTTATACATCCACCAATAAATGACATCATAATTAGTGTTGGTAACATGCAACATTCTGCTAGAGACACATTGAAAGGTTTGAATCCACCACTGGGACGGGCTGCCATACTTATTATGTGGGTGCCAGAGAGGGAGAAGAGAAAAATACTGTGTGAAAATGGCAAAGGATGTGAGACTCAGTGTATGGATCGTAATGTATAGCTATGCATTTTTATTTTCTATTTTTATTTTGTTGGTAATTCTGGAAACTTTTTCTGAAGCCTATAATGCACAGAATTCTTAATATGTTATCATGACTTTTAGTATATCTCAGTATGTTCATATAAATTGCGGATATCATATTACATAAAAAGTCATGATTATACATTTAAAGAGTAAAATGCATTAAAACACGATTTAAGACACAATATGCAATACTGTGTTTTAAGATTCTTTAAATGTGCAACTTTTACATAGGCATTATAATACATTGATTCATTATATTACTGTGCTCACAATTCTTATGAAAATGAAAATATAATGAAGTACAACATTTCTTATAAGACAATTAAATGAATTGTATATTGGGGGTTGATGAAATATTTTGAACCAAAAATAGATGATCCTCTTTTATTATGGCTGCAGGTTTTACAAGCTCATACCAATTAAGAAAATACATGGAATAATATATATATATATATATATATATATATATATATATATATATATATATATATATATATATATATATATATATATATATATATATATTAACCTGTATTAGTGAAACTATATATAAACTACATAAAAGTTTTACAGAATATGTTACCAAAGTCTCTTCACCTTTAGCATAGATATCATTAAATTCTGACTTACCTCCCAATGTGGCTGATACCAAGAAATGAGTGCCATATTTCTTGATCAGATTTTCATGAATCTGCTGAAGGCTCGGCCTTCTTCCCAGAAGCCTGAGGTTGCGTAAAAACTCGGGCGCCAAAGGCAGCGGGGCTTTGAAGAAGTCTCTTTTCTCTGTCACCAAGCTGTTCACTTTCCAGTGACTAAACTCCCTGCGAGACAAAACAAAAACAGTTCAGTGCTTTAATGCAATAGTGGATTTTAGTACCATTACAGTGGGTATAGAAAAGTGGACAGGTGTTGAAAATTAGCACATGTGCTATAACACTTTAAACAATGCATCTGGTCTATCCAATGTTACTGCTATGTCCATATTAAATAATTTAAATAAATAAATAAATAAAGTCACAGTTTTTTTTACCCATCTGTATTTATTCAGTGCAACTTATAACATCCAAGTGAAATATATAACACCAACATGTCCAAAAAAAAATAAATAAATAAAATAAATAAATAAATAAATAAATAAACAGAATCAATGAGTTTGAAAAAGGATTACCCCCTTGTCAGTATTTTGTTGAACCACTTTTTCTTTAATTACCATATTTAGTCTGTTGGGATCTGTCTGTTTCTACTAACTTTGCACATCTAGACTTTGCAATATTTGCCCACTCTTCTTTGCAGAACTGCTCAAGTTCAGTTAAATTTGATGGTGAGGGTTTGTGGACTGCAGTCTTCAAATGATTCCACAGGTTTTCAATGGGCTTTAAGTCTGGGCTCTGCGTAAGGCACAAGAGCAAAAGAAAATGCTGATAGCAGAAAATAAGGCTAAGCATGCGTAAATTTAGCATGGTGCTGAGTATTGATGCATGTCATCGTAATGCGGGTGAATGCGATTCAGGTCCATAAACACAACAGAGTTTACATGATGCAACTTTTGACAGCATTTCTAACTCTGACATCATTTCTACACATACATCTTTCAAAATATTCTCTGTATCTTCTGAATATGCGTTGCATAAAACCAATAACAATCCCAATGTTTTCCTGGGGTTACAGTATGTGTATGTTCATAGAACAAAGCTTGTGCTTCTGTGAAGATGCTACCCAAAGGAATCGCCTTCTGGGCTTAATACGGTTCGTGAGAATCTCTAAGAGTTAATTAACGAAAGCAGTTGCTGTCCGACCATAAGCTAATGGTGATAGATGATCTTAATTAAAGGGCTTTAGCACCAGCTGATAGCACCTGGAACTCTGCTGTGGAGTGGGACACCATCACCCAAAATGCTCAACTTTTTAATACTCCCTTACTAGGGGGCCACCGCACCTGGGTATCGACTTAACTTCTTGTATTTGTTGTCTCTGTCATACCTGCCAGCCAATTGTAAGCGGCAACTTTAATCTTTTCAGCTGGTTTCTGCATCGAGTTTTAACTTGCATGCTGCATCTGTGCAGCACACACACACACACACACACACACACACACACACACATGCACGAAAGAGAAAACTGCTGATCTGCAACACCTCGCTCTGCTGGATTGAAACTGGG
Source organism: Carassius auratus (assembly GCF_003368295.1). NCBI lineage: Eukaryota > Metazoa > Chordata > Actinopteri > Cypriniformes > Cyprinidae > Carassius > Carassius auratus. The sequence goes on along the minus strand of NW_020524895.1, from coordinate 12,850 downwards.
TCTTCTGGCCCGTTTGTATTAGCCTGCCAATCAAGCAGAGGAAGGCGGGTTCGCTCTATGAAAATAGATCTTCACCTCTCAAACTTTTCACTCATTAAAACAGACATACACCTTCATCCGATGCATATAATGAATGCTATGTCCTCTGCTCAATGGTGGACTGAATATCAAAGTCATTGCTACTACTTTAGAATTCCTCGTGGATGGTGGTTAGTGCTATGCAGAGTTTGTTGAATGAAGGAGGGGAAATTTGAATAGCAATTAGTGTCTCTTTCTTTTCCCCTGTGAACCTGTGCTGGCGGTGCATTCTGCAGCCGTGTTTGTGCTCAGCACAGTAATAGGTGCTTCACAACCCTCCTTCGCTAATTTGAGACAGTTAAACATTTCTTCCAGGAGAACTTTAAATTATTTTCTAAAACAAAATACACATCACTTGTCAAGTAGCCATTAGTGTGATGTTTTAAAATCATTTTTATCCCTTTTTGTTATAAATTGATCTTAATGGGATGAAGTATTGTGTTGTGCACCAATGGCTTATTTTTATTATTTATTTTATTTATTAATTTTTTCCAGAGTCAAGTGGCAGATGCTCTGATTTACACTGAAATTAGCTTGAATCTTGATTACTCACCAGGAGCCATCGTGCTAAATGCTCTAATTCAATTTTTCTAGTTTGGTGCCTTTAGGTTCCGAACAGATCTTGAGTAACCAATTTTGTTTTGGTGCATTGGTGGCAAAATCATATGAATTAGTATGAAAATGAATGATCGTTAAAAAACTAAGCATGACGATCCACCTCTAAACCCTCAGTGAGGCATAAACAGATCATATGAAAATGAATGAATGAGTTGACAAAATTAAAACACCAAAATGTAAAATAGTTTGAATTGCCATGAGATTATGTTGGATGGTTCACTCCAAAATGGAAATTGTCATAACTTTGGTTATCTTCATGTTGTTCCAAAGCTTTTTCCAGATGTTTTCCTTGTGGATTGTGGAGTTTATCCTGATAATATCCTCATGATTGTTTTCCAGTTGATAAAAGTGGGGGAAAAGCATCATTTGACATAGCTCATGAGGCTCATGCTTTATATTCCAACTTGTGTCAAGTTGTACAATTGCTTTTTGTGAGGAACAGACTGACATTTTAGTTGTTACTCACTGATAGTTCTTCAGTGGGATCAGATGATTGATTCAGTTTTCAAATAACTGATTAGTTAATGATTATGAACAAGCCAGTGTCAAGATTTTCGGTGAATAACAACTTAAATCGCCTGTTACTCACACAAAGCTATCTAATGACCGCAGAAGACTGTAGTGGGATATACTGTAGAGCAGTATGGATCACTTTTATTATAGTCTTCGAAATAAAGGAAATGTATAGCCCTAATCCTCATTCACTTTCATTTTACACTAAAGATTCATCTTTTTCTCCATGGAACAAAGAAAGTCATATTGGTTTAAAACAACATTGGTGAGTCAGTGACATAATTAGTATTTCTCGGTTAATTTATTTCTGAAAAGATTCCAAAGGGTGTTTTTGCAGCAGTGCAGCAGAAGAACCATTTTTGTGTTCCTCACAGAATATTTCAGTGATTTGTAAGGCTGTATCCCTTTAAGATGTGTGTACTTCTTTGCCTGCAGTGGCTGGACATTCAATTCCATGGACATCATGTTCACTCTAATGACCTTCAAACTTTACCTCAGTATGAAATCAGATCAGAACTGACATGAATGTGATTGGAGTGACAGACTATCAGGCTCTCAGAGCTTCTGAGAAATATTTGTTCCCGGTGCATCTGGACTTTTGTATTTATAAAATAAAACAGGAACTTCTTGTCAACTAAAGTACTGTAAGTATGATATATTACCTCCCTTCTCAACTGCAGACACTGAGACATTTACTGAACCCTTTACAGAAATGTCCAGTCTTCCACTCTTGTTCACTTCAAATTGCATTGCTGCTGTTTTTTTTTTTTTTTTTCTTGTAAAATGTTTTGTCAGGTCATCTAAAATATGTTTCTTGTTTTATAATCTCAATTAACCAGTTTTATTTAAATCAGAAATATTATTTAATATTATTTAAGTGAAAGTAATTTAGGGTCAGGTAAGTTTTCACTTTTTCAGTGTTCTGTGGAATGTGGAACCAATTTGAGGATAATTATAATTATAGCTCACAGAAATAATGTTAACTAATATACAGTCTATTTTAGAATATTGTCTTAAAGTAGGCTACAATAGGTATGCATTTATACTTGGTGATAGATTTATTGACATAAAACAAATCAGAAACAGGATTTACACAAGTATATCCAAAGCCTGTCTCAATTATTTTTGTCTTCCGAAAATAAACCTGAAATGAAAAGATGCCACGTTTTCAACAGATGGTGATTGAGTCATTCTGAACAGTTTGTTCACCTATTCAGCCAAAAGCTTAAAATGTCACAATCTGTCTGAATGTCCCATTCTGTCTTTGCTCTCTCTTTTTTTTATTTCTCTTTATACCCCTCTGTTTCATGCAAAACTTGAAAGGCTCCTGCTTAGTGAACTAAAACATTGGCACATGCTGATTCTTATTTATTTATTTATTTATTTTTTTCATCAAGAAAATAAGCTTAGGAGACCATCCCACCAGGGGCTGCATTGTATTGTGAAAGCAGCTTTAACTATAGATTTTTAAAGAAGGATTAGTTGTCAAAGTTAAGCAAATAAGAAATGACAAAATCATGCTTTCGGCAAAAAACAGAACTACACAAAGCAAAAACTAAATGAAACTGCTCAGCAAAAAACTTTGCACTGGCAAACATCAACATAAAGAGTGAAATTTGACTCGATCTATGGAAGATCAGACAATGCTTATCAAATGCTTATGAAATATCCTTTGGTGAGTGATTGAAGTGGTAAATTGCATCAAGTCAACAGAACACAAAAGCGATTCTTTTCAAGCCCCTGTATGGCTTCCCCCCTTATAATTCCACACAAGGATCTCTGAGTTTTCCATCCATTTGGCTTATTAATTCTACATTGTGGACCAGTGTCACCTGCATAACATAATGTGTTTCCCATGAAAACATTAAAATTACATTTTGTTTATAGCTTACACAGGTCTTTGTGTTTGATTTATTTTGCAGATACTCGTCGTCTTTGGAAACCAACTACTACCAGGTTACTAAATCTCTACAGAGCGGCTCCCTGCTGGTCGTCACTGCCGTCACCTTGTGCAGCACCAATGGTATGATGGTCTACAGATAATAGCACCAATGGGAGCTACTACATCATCCCCAGGCTCCACATACTGTAGGATAGTGTGCCATGGTTCTTCCATAATTATAAATATTTCTTGTATTATTCCAGACTCCATATCTTTTTGAAGGTTCATTTAATTTTTGTTTCCTTCTTAAAAAAGGTTTAACATATAAATAAATAATGCCGAAAATGTATAGATAAATGATAACTAAGAATTATAATAAATAAAATAATAAAAACAATTAATAAAAAAAGTTTATGGAAAATTTATTGAAACAATGTAACGTGAAAAGCCAAATATTCATCAATCCACGTACTGGACAATTATGCTTGTAGAATAAATGAGGTAAATGAGGTTCAATTTGTTAACATTAGATAACATGCAATATGAACTTAACATCATTCAGTAGCTAAATTGATATATATATATATATATATATATATATATATATATATATATATATATATATATATATATATATATATATATATATATTCTTTATTAGTCATTCATACAACTTTTTTTATGTATACAAAATGAATTAGTGTATTTAGAAATGAACCTAAGATGCTGTATTTTTATTGTTTGTTCATGATACAGAATCAATGAACGAATGTTAACAAACATAATTGTCAAGTATTACCATAATTTAAACATTTAAGAGTAATAAAGCATTTCTACAATGACATTTGTAACTGAAAACTTTTACTTTTCTGTCATGGAGTGCAGTGTAATCTGTGTAAGTTATCTCTTTTAAACAGAATCTGTTTTGATTGTGTATTTCATTTTATCATATTCACAGATGCCTCCATATAAAAAAAAAAAAAAAAAAAAAAAAAAAAAAACCTTCTGAATGTAAATGTCAACTGCTGCTAAAGCCTTGAAACAAAGAAAACTAATGCAAGTGCACATATCTCTCCATTCACAACTGAAAAATCCCCATTGGAGCTGGCAGTATGACTAAAGACCATAGAATTCACTCTGTCGGGGATCCTTTGGTGCAACGTTAACCCCCAGAGGGGAGCTGTGCCCAAGGAAGCAGTAAAAGGTACAGTGCCTGCTGGTGTTCTCCTCTTGTGATGTGCAACCCAGTTTCTCTTTCTGTTATCATATCAAAAGGCGAATGCAGTGACCAGCTGAAGTTCCGTCTTTGCAGTGTGAGGTCAGAGATGCTGTTTACACACTGTCTCTGAACTGTGAGGCACATACAGAAGAGTCGCCTACACCCAAACACCCACACAGACTTTGGCTTGCTGGACAGACTTTCAAACCACGCTGGCAGAGGCTTGTCTCCCCTCACTGAGTCCATCACAGTTCTGTAGGCCTTTCTCTGCCCAGCTGCAGGAGGCACGCTGGGTTCTGAATTCGGCGAATGGAGAGAGTTGGACAGAGTCAGCTATGCACCAGCGGGGGACAAAAGAAGCAGGTGAAAAGGCCAAACTCCCCTGGCGGATCTGAGGTCAGCCACATAAATGCACCAAACACATCTTTCCTTCCTGTTGTCTCTGTGTCTTTGACATGGATTGGAATGAATGTGTAGGGGTCGATATTTAAAATGCACTGTACTGGATGAATGATGTTATGCCGGGTGCATGTAATTAAAACAGGTCAACAGCTGAATAATCACAACCGGGTTCCTACTGATGTGTTGCACTTTTCAGAATAATAATGAGTGTTGCTGTGCATCAGTGCCAAGGTCACAGGTTTGAACCGCAGGGGATATAGGAAATAAGACCCCACTAGAGTGGTGGAGGGGTATGTATATATATATATATATATATATATATATATATATATATATATATATATATATATATATATATATATATATATATATATATATATATATATATATATATATATATATATATTTTTTTTTTTTATTATTATTATTATTTTTTTTAATTTATTTATTTATTTATTTATTTTTTGTAAAATTAAAATGCCTTTACCGTCACTTTTGAGCAATTGAATGCATCATGGGCTGCATCAGATTAAACAGATCCATGCCTCATCACAACTGAAACATAAGTATTTTTTTCATTTTCGCCTGTTATGTTGTTGTCAGGACTTCTCACTGTGGTTTATATGATCTGTCATAAATGATGAAAGGTCAGTTTGTCTGCACGAAATCTGCGGCCAAACTTTCCTGCAGAAAGCTCGACTGGTTGCTGCAAAATCCACACACCCTTCATTCACAAAGTTTTTTTTTAGTTTTTTTAAAGCTTTTCATTTGTTTCTGTTGTTCAGAGGTCACAAAAATATGTGGAAATAAGTGCAAATTGATTCTGTAAGTTAACATTACTATGAGCAATTTTACCGTTTTACATAATTTTCTCACCCCACATGCAAAGTAATGGAAAACAATGTGTGGAAAATGGGAATCCATGTCAGAAATCGTCTGGATTATGAGTACGTTTATGATTTAAGCACTGCTGCAATTTACACAGATACTTTCCCTGCAACTAATTCTTTGTAGAAATAAAATGGCATCTTATTTTTAAGAAAACAGATATTTGAAATCATAATAATATTTCACAATATTACTTTTTACTGTATTTATTATTAAATAAATGGCAAGCATAAGACATTCCAGTGTTCAAAAACATCAAAAGAATATTTGATGCTTTTAAGCTTTTGAATGGTAGTGTAAAAGACTACAGAAGTACATAAGTACATAAGTACACCAGTAGTTGAAGTGCTTACAAGTCAGTTTTGAATATCCAGTATTTTCAATTAATAATATATTCATCACAGCACAAACCTGTAGATTTTGTAGCGTGTGGAGAAACCTTGTTGGAAGCGTTCTTTGAACTCGGTGTATTCTGGACAACGATGGAAGGGCCCTTTATCAGACAGGAGCCAGTCCAGCTGGCCACTGCTCCGGCCAGAGATAGAAGAGAACGGTGAGGTCTTCTGGTCCAGACGCTCAGCCAAAGCCAGAAACCAGCTCAGTGGGCCCAGAGGTGCCCAGTGCCACAGGAGCATCAAGAGGAACCATCTAACACCCGCTGCTCTCTGCCAACACAATGCCATCCTGCCCCTGGGCACCTGGCGCCAGCATTCTTCTGCCAATCCCTTTGACCTGAACACACAGAAGAGAAGATGAAGGTAAGGCTTTGATGATGAGCATTAACATATACATTTTCTTTTGTGTGTTTAATTTAGGATCAAATCAAAAGTATTCACAGTGAAGTATAGCGAACACAGCTGTCTGGCATACTCAATTCTGATGAGTCATTCACGGCTTTCAGCTGTCATCTTTCCTAAAGAATAGAGTTATTTAAGTATCACTGGTTTTTATTTATATTTTAAATCATTTTATTTTATATTATCTGTTTCTATATATATATCATATAATGTTCATTCATGTCAAGTAAAGATTAAAAAAAAAAAAAAAAATCAGTTTTAGAGAAGTATAATAACCTTAGGATAGTATTACTGTATACTGTACTAACATTGTTAAAATGTAGTATTTGTACACCAAAAAAAAAAAAAAAAAAAAAAAAAAAGTGCTATAGAAAGATTTTCACTAATAATTACAAAGAATTTGCAAGTAACATATTAAAGGTAACATGACATTTTGAAGTAGACAGGCTGAAATAGTATTTTCTTGTAAAACAACACATGAAAATACTATAATTTATCCAAGAATTGTGTTGCAAGAAAAGGGTTGAAGCATATCTAGGACCTCATGGTATGTACAGTAATAAGTTCCATTTACCCCAGCATAGCCTTCTTCAGCACATTTAATTAAACTAGAAACAGCCATCAGGTCATCCAGAAATGATTCCCCGTGTTTTTTCCCCCCTATTGCTTCCTAAAAGAACATCTTATTTCCTCACTCAGTCATATAGTTTTAATATTCAAAATGTAATCATCCCCATTCCTCCAGCAAAATATTTCTTCTACTCTTCACTTTTTCCCTCTCATCTCCTTTGTTTTATCCTCTGCAATCATCTCATGGCCTCATCTTGCTATCTTATTCTGCTATTGCATCTCTTTTTGGTCTGTTTTATATATTTAATCATTTTTATTACTTCGTTCTTTCTAACAATTTATCCCATTGCCTTTTTTTTATCTTCTTCTTAGTCCTGTAGTATGTGACCAACATTTGCTGTTTCTGTAAGGTAAAACACAAGTATTTTATATATAGATATATAAGGGTTGACTGTCAATAAAATAAATAAATAAATAGGTTATGCTATGATAACCTTGATTAATTCAAGGAGATACATATATATAGTTTTTTAACACTTAAATTATTTTTATTAGCACTTAAATGTACAATGCATTAGAAGAACAATATACTGTAATAAAATAATACTAATAAAATGCCCACATTTTACTTTAAATAGATGTTAAAAATGGCAAATGCTAAACCAAGTAGGCAAATATAAGAGACAAACCATAATAAATTAAATTAAACGTACAAGCAAATAAGAGCAGTACATGATGAATGACATTTGTACACAGAACACATTCATCATGGCATGCATTTTTTCTCAGATCTAGTTTTTAACTGCTTCCTGAGAAAGGTAAATGCCATGCCATTTGTCAAAATTAGAATAACAGTTTCATGTAAAAAATTGTTCAGGCCTTTGTAATTCATAGAATGCTTTGCTCATTTTTGACCGCAACTTCTAAAACATATTTGTGATTGATAATTTGGCTCTTCGTGCAAATACTGAAGGTGATACAAGTTTTTACGTGATTTCAGTCAGAAAATGTGGTTTGTTTGATAAAGTCAGTTTACTAAATTGGAGTTGAGGTCATCCATCCATCCATCCATCACATGCTGTCATTGCCACAGTTGACACTAGCCATCTTTCAGCTAGTCAAATTACATACACCAATTGCTTGCTGTTTGTCACATTTAAGCAGCAACAGCAGATGGACACAGAAATTGTCAACCTTTTATTCTCAAATACCTTGACTGGCTTCACATTTGAAATTTGCCTTTCAAATAAACCCAGGGTCTGAGTAGTGACACCCCAGACAGCTATACACGGTCTTATTGCTCTCCATTCCCTCTGGAGCCTCTACCTAATTATAAAATGCATAAAACATTGAAATGCCAGGGTGACAATGGAAGAAATACTGAATTAAGCCCTGGCATTCTCATGCGCACCTTGCATAATTTAGGTGTATTTATATTTACCCTTCCCACTCACTAGCTACGAGTATCAAGAATTTAGGATAGGGTAATATAGGGACACAGAGTACACATCTCATGTCCACAACACTTGCATACAAATGATCTGCAGAGCACACTTTTTTAGGAAACCGGCATTGCAGGGCCTAAGGTTCACCTGAAGGCTTTAGGTCTAATTGATCAAATAATGATTATGTAGTGGTTTTAGGAACTGCCTAGAAAGACATGCTGATACCACAGCTTTTTGTGATTATGAGGGGCCCTGAGAACAGTGAATTGGTCAAGGAGGCTCTAATTTTAATGCATATTTTGTCCTTATAAACAGATCACCCCAAAATGAAAATGTACTCATCCTCATGTTCTAACAAATCTGTGACTTTTATTTAAGAACACATCCATCCACCCATCACAATGACGATTAGCCAACTTTAATACTGTCTTGATCGTTTTTTCTTTCTTTCTGTTTGGCAGGTGGAGATTCCAGCTGTATATGAGTACATTATTTGTTTGTTAGATATTGGCAACACAACAAATCTCCAGGAAATTTGGGATAGCTGCTCTTGAATATCAAGATAATTGCTCTCAAAATTGCTCTGAATTTTTCAGCGTTCTTAACATTGTTTATAAAAGAGCGTATGACTCACGCTGTGCACCTGCTAGTGTTTTGGTAACCTGCTATGCTTGTTCATCACACTTCATTATTTTCATAGAATAACGCACCTGCAGCTTCTGTGGTTTTAATGTAGTGTACTTTATGAAGCATCTCGGAGGCTCTGCCGAGGCTGTTGCTTTGTTGTGTATGGCAGTTATATTCAGGAAAATAACGTGTGTAAAATGTGTTTAAAGTAGATATTGATTTGGCATTTTCATCCAAAGTGGACTAACAGGCAAATTCTTTCAAACAACCTTATTAAGTACCTAAAAATTCTGTCGTTATTTACTCACCCTCATGTTGTTCCAAAACTGTATGACTTTCTTTCTTCTGTGGTTATCAGCATTCTTCAGAATATCTTATTTTGTGTTCCACAGAAAAAAATTAAGGCTTATATGTTTAGAATGACATGAAAGTGAGAGTTAAAGTGTTGGCTTGACAAAGGCTCATTTGAAAATTTAAAGATTTATGTGTCTTGCAGACAGAGAGAATAACCGGATAGAATGCTATATATACTGTAGGTGTTAATTGGTAGAACACTAATTTCCCAGGATGCACTACTTGTGTTGAATTACTTTGAATTTTTATTATAGTAAACTCCTTGTCATTCCGATTCAGATGTAAATTCTACAGTATTCTTGTGTGGTGTAGCCATTTCAATTTCTGAAGAATAAAACAAAAAAAAACTCATTAACACAATGGACACTAAACTACACCAAAATGTACTTGCATCTCATAATTCCTAATCAAATTCTAAAGAATAGTGTGTGTTTCTTCCAAAACAATCTAAGTTCTATCATTCACACTCTTTCTGTATGTGTGTGTGACCATTAAACAAGATTCTTGTTGAGAACCACTCAATTTCACTTAGATCCCACAGGTACGGAATCATCCTCTGAGCCATCGAAGGCAGTTATCCAAAAGTGGCGCAACAGTCGGTTCTCAAAAAGCCAATAGAGGCCTATTATGGCAGAAATTCAGCTGCTGTTCTACACTTTACATATAACAAGGCCCAGATGAAATCATTCACATAGCCGCTCCAAACTCTTCCTGATTTAAAGTTGATTTAACATCTGTTTACATGAGAAAGCTCTCAAAACTCCAATATTTTCAATTTTATAGAAAGTCTGAGAACACGAAAGACCTGTTGGGGATTTAGGTTGGGTCTCCAGTATTCTGTGTTCTCATCTATTATTCAAAGTAAAGCAAGAAATTGTTGTGCCGTCCAGCTGTGGAAATTTACTGAGCATGAGCATGCAGAGCAAGCAGGTGCACTGACATAACCATAAAGCCGGCTGTCCTATTGAACTCGAGTACTCAGCAATCCCCACCACCTGCCTTACTCTTACATTATTTGTGTCTGCAGCCCCATATAGAAATCCAAAAGCAAAAGTGAAAAAAAGGACTGTGAATTTCAGGCCTTATTATATGAGAGGAAAATATTCATTATATGATTATGTAGGTACACTACCTTTCAAAAGTTAAAATACGTTTTACTTCTTCAATAACCATACTAGGCTGTCTGACCCAAACCACCTACTCATTCAAGAGTGAGACCATAGGGTGTATTTTTTTATTCTATTTTATTATTATTCTATTAGTTTTTCTTCAAAGAAAGAGAGCAAACCTATTGAAACAATAATTGCATTACAGTTATTGCACCTGTCTTGTTTACTGCATTTGATCTGCCTGCAAAAATGTGAGTGTCATAGACAAAGCAAGAAAAAGAAGCATGCAAGAAACTTTTAATAAGGTCGAGCTCCACACACCTCCATGTGTGATTGTTTATGGGCATTTCATCCTGTGAAAATAATTTAACCACATTTAATTCCACCAGAAATATGTCCCCAGGTGACCATTTTGTAAGATGGGAGATAAATAAATGAAAGGGCATAATCCTGAAAATGTGTTTAATTAAAACATGCAAGCATGGCAAGTTAATCAGTGAAACAATTATGCGGGCGTGAAAGAGCATTAATGTGAAAGCAATTTCAACAATATCTTGTTGCAGAAGGGTTATATATGTCTCTCTGTGTGCACGTGTGTGATGGTCTAGCAAACAAACTCATGCACTAATATGCATGTACATTTACACACATCTGTGTAATTTTCAAATTCTGTAAGCTTCTTTTAAAGCACGTATTATGCATTATGGCAAACTAATAAATTGCACTGTTTGTGAAATAGCAGATGTTCTCCCAATGGCACAGAGGGAAAACATTCACACGAGAGCAAAGCAAACAGCCACAATCACTAGCATTTATTTCAGAATTAGGCACAGTACTGTAACGTATGGATAATTAAGACTCATCAATGCCTTATTTGCTATACCTATCAAACCAGACTCGGGTTCCAGAGCTCAACTGGTTCATGTGCAAGTGTGAATGTAAGATTGTATGAGTCTCTTTCTTCTGTTGAACACAAAAGAAGATATTTTGAAACTGGTAACCAAACAGTTGCATTAGCCTACGAATTTTTCTGCCTTACTACGGACGTCAACTGTATGGTTACCCAACATTCTTCGAAATATCATTTTTTGTGCTCAGCTGTTACCAACATTCTTCAAAATATTGTCCTTTGTGTTCAACAGAAGAAAGAAACTCATACAGGTCTGGTACAACTAATGGGTGAGTAAAGTGATGGTAGAATTTAAATTTTGGGGTATACTATACCTTTAATGCCAGACTGTCCAGCTGTTGTATAATTGTAAACACATTTCAGCCTTCTAGTGGTGTACTTGCTTATACATCACACTTTCAAAAAAGCACCATTCATAAACACACAAACACACACAGGCCCTACTCGCACTAAAGATAATTACCCTGCCTTCTTATTAGATTAACACCGCTCCATAAAAACACATCTGCATATTGCGCTGATGCTATTAGCTGCGTGCCTCATCCTTAAATACGTCCTGCACAGGTCCTCACAGAGTCTTCAGGACTTTCTTGCCAGAGCCTGTGCAAACTCATTTGTAATTGAGGGGAAAGCATGTCCCTGTGCAACAGACCTCCCACACACCTATAAACCACTCTCACTGCTAATGAGAGGATGAGCTTCAGAAACACTGAACACACAGGGAGAACTCACACAGGACACCATTCCAGCATCGTTGCCATGGTCACCTCATATGGGCAACCAATTACCACAAGTGCACGAATCATGATTATATACACCACAGGTCCTCAGTGTTTTGAGGAGTGACCGCATTATGAAAAAATGTGTGATCTCAACGTTTTATCTGGGCCTTATTAAGATTTGTGCCTATGTTGGATGTTTCCTGAAAAAATAGCGATTATAAACTTCCTCCTGGAGGAGAAAAATTAGCTGTTAACTGAAAAGCAGGTTCATTGTATTGTAAAGGCAGGCACACAATTTATGTCACAATATTTTGGATGCCAAAACTCATCTAATTTGAACACGAAACCATGGCAACTGTGTCAATTATATGGGAAACATGAACAACGTAACATGCTCCAAACCTTTTTCTATAATATACTGTTGGATCCAAAAGACTGGTACAACAATGAAAAATCTTTAAAATCTGATTCAAACCTGTAAATAAAATGTAAAGAGATAAGGACTATTCACACCAAAAATTATAACTGTAAAGATAACCATGATGGTAATTATATCATCATCCACACCAATGCAGGATAACATTCTGTTTATTATAAGCACACACTGCAGTTTGGTCATCTGCAGCTTTAAATGCTCAAGCTCTTCAAAACAATATGGATTCTGATTGGCTCTAAATGTTTTTATCAATCATCGGCTGGAAAGAAATAGCTGTGAA
>NW_020524894.1:0-45151 GCF_003368295.1 Carassius auratus | reverse complement strand
AAGCTTTTGTGCAATGGATCGATTCTATTAAAGGTTATTTTAATAAAAACGGTATTTTTTGTGTACAGTATATATGTTATTTGTATGTTCTTACGAAATGAATCCGCTTTTTCAGTCTTGGATTTGTAATGGATTCACAAGACGTTCACTGATGGACTGGAGTGCTGTGGATTATTGTGATGTTTTTATCAGACTCTCATTCTGACGGCACCCATTCACGCAGAGCATCCATTGATGAGACACTGATGCAATGCTACATTTCTCCAAACCTGATGAAGAAACAAACCCATCCTAATCTTCGATTCCATTAGTGAGAGCAGCATATTTTCCAGTTTTCATTTGTCTGTGCATTTTTTAAGTTAAGTTAAATGTCGTGCAGAATTCAGACAATTATACTTCTATTTTAAAAATCACAATGTTGGAGGATCAGTCCTCCAAACCCTGAAATTCAAAGCCTGCTGACACACACTGCTTTGTCACACCTCTCTATATCAGATCTCCCCGACCGGAGCTATAAATTGACCTAGTTAATTGCAACTTGTGATGAATGTTTTGTGCCGGCACACAAAAACATTTCTGTCAAACCTGTCTGCGCTCACATCTAAGTCTTTGACAAACCGGCCTCCTGCGGTAATCAGCTTTGCCCGCTCGGATGACGTGTCATTATATTTATATAGTATAGCTATACATCAAACTCTGAAGATGAAGAGAGCGGAGGGCCACAGACTGTTTCGTAGCTCAGTAGAGCAGCTTCATATAAAACCAGCCTTCGTCAGACATCCACTCCAATTAAAAAACACATTAATTACTCATCCTCCATCATTTGTGCTGTCAGCGTCACAGTCTGAGTCTCCACAAATGACTTGTCTCAAACAATTAAGTCGATAAAAATGATCTTAATTTAATTAAGGGAAGTGGCGTCTCGTGTGCCGGCAGGTTTATTATAATTAAGGAGCTCGTTGGGTGGAGGTTACTGGTGTCTGTTCTTTTTGAACCGGGACGGCGAGCCAAAGCGGGTCAGTTGTCATTTAGACGGATTTGGGGAGAATGGCAAGCTGGCGTCGATGGGTGCCAACACGGTGGCAGTGGGGTAAACTGGACAGCCGGTTGCAGTAATGGAACATATTCCTATGCATATCAGCACCTCAGCACCATCTGTCTCGCTCCATTACGTTTCGGGAATTCTTGGCGCCTTTGAACACAACAGACCTTTGATGGGACATTAAAAGAGTGTGTGTATGAAGCATTCGGGAATGTGACCATAGCTTAATTTACACTTGGCTTGATGAGTGTGGTTTTTGAGTAGTCTTTAGTTCATGTCACAGTCATTGGTTTGCTCATATACATAGAGATAGTAATGAAGTAAAGATGCAGGCATGAACTAAAAAACCACAAAACCTTAAAGTTATGACAGCTTTCCAAATACTTTCCAAGAAACATATATGTATGCTTATCACTTTTATTCGGCTGGAATGCATTACATTGATTAAAGTGACAGTAAAGACTTTTATTATGTTTTTTTTCTGTTCATCTGTGAATCCTTAAAAATTAAATAAATCACAGTTTCCACAAAAATATTGAGCAGTGCATCTCTTTTTAACATTGATAATAATCAGAAATGTGTCTTGAGCAGTGATCATCATAAATTTCATGATTTCTGAAGATGATGTGACACTGAAGACTGGAGGAATGATGCTGAAAATACAGATGTGCATCACAGAAATACATTACACTTTAACAGATATTAATGTAGAAAACATGTTTTAAATTGTACAAATATTTCACAATATTACTGTTTTCATGCAGCCTTGGTGAGAAGAACAGAATAAAATCTCAAACTTTTGAACAGTACTGTTGATTTATTATTATTATTATTATTATTATTATTATTATTATTATTACTAATAATGCATATGATGATTTATTATATTAAAACATTGTAAAACAAATACATATATTATACATAATTTGAAAAGTGTCACTTGTTTTGTTTGGTTCTTTTCTCATTGGATGAGGTTAATAATATCAACATTTATTTTGATCTGACATGCTTTTTAAATGCATACCACAGCTAGTGCAAGACATTTCTTTTCGCCCTTGAGATATGGCCTGAAGTTGTATTTTGCCATCTTTTGGCATATCATTGCCCAAATTCCTGTCTTGTTAAGCAGTTGCTTAGCAACAGCGGAGCGACATGGACGAGTGTAGCAGTGATTCTGCCTCATGTGGACGCTGTAAATCAATGAGGTGACCGCAGGAGGTCTTGCTCTGCAGCACAGGTGCATCTATAACCTGTTGGTCGCAGCTCACGCTCCGATGGAGAAACATGTGCAAAAAGACTAATGCTGGGACGTGTCATTTCATCATTAAACATGGCTTTAATCTGATGTGAAGTCTCTGCTCACAGTTTCTTTTTAGCATCACAGACACATCTTTAAAACAGTTCACCCAAAATGAAAATTCGCTGAAGATGTGCTCACTCCGAGGCCAGCCAAGATCAGGAAGGGTTTGTTTCTTCATCAGGTTTGGAGAAATATAGCATTGCATCAGTGTCTCATCAACGGATGCTCTGTAGTGAATGGGTGCCGTCAGAATGAGAGTCCAAACAGCTGATAAAAACATCACAATAATCCACAAGTAGTCTACTCTCAACAGCTGAAACCAACCCTTCAAGACATTTTTACATAAAATAGGAGTGCGTAATCAATAATAACGCTTCTCCTAGTGAAAAAGTGGTCTGGTCTGAATCAGCGGTGAAATCTGCACAAGGACGGTTTAAAAGCCAAAACAATGCACAACATCGGATTTATGGATTATGGAGCATTTATGTTAACCGATGGACTGGAGTGCTGTGGATTATTGGGATGTTTTTATCAGCTGTTTGGACTTTCATTCTGACGGCACCCATTCACTGCTGCAGAGACACTGATGCAATACTTAATTCCTCATCTTGGATTGCTTAAATGTGAGTATATTTTCTTTTTCAGGTGAATTATTTCATTAAAGTCATAAATACCAATATCTGCATGTGTTTAAAGGATCTCAAATGTCCAAACACAAGGTTTTTTTTTTTTGGCGACGCTACTTTGAGCAAGTTAGAAACACATCTAAAAATAATACCTGCCAACTATTGAAGCTATTATTACTGACTTAAAATAGCAGTATTCATCTGGTACAAAAACAATATATAATCTTAACAAGGGAGATAGCATGAAACAATCACATACTAAATTGCATACTATTTTAATTTATATAACTGAACAGAAAACTTAGTGCTAAATAGCAATAATTTTCTAAAGATTTTTTTTTTTTCCATAAAGAAGTGAATGTGTATAAGGTTGTAAAGGAAGAACACAACTAGGTGATTTTAGTAAACTAGTGAATCATTTATAAGCATTTTGGACCAAACTAATCAACCCAACTTCCCAATGGTGAGAGACATTCCAGCGTCATGTGTAACTCAATGTGACATAAAACCAGTGATGAAATGAAAACATTACCCCTGACCCTCTCAGAAAAAACCTGCTACTGTCACACTACTGATCAATATAGATAGCAGTTTCACTATTCTTAGTTAGTAACTCCCTGAAACCAGCATGTGGTGTTTGTAAAGGTCAGTAATACATTACATTATGCAAAACTTCTAGTGCAAACCAATATGAACAAACCCAACAGGTCACTCATTTTCATTCACGCTGAATTAAATATGCCTTTTCTGACTGTGATCTATAGGATGATGTTTCCAGAAGTGCTAGTGGAGATTGGTGGGCCAACAAAACCACGTTACGCCTTACAAGAACAGCAGAAAGAGAAGAGAAGGAAAGGCTGGAGAGAGGAAGTTCTTTGAGAGGAGCACCACTGATAAATATGCCTTTGCTGTAAATAGGAAGAAATATAGTTTGATGTTAGCATGTTGCTAAGCTAACAACGCAATACTTGGCAGAAAGCAAGCGTCCATTCCTGGCTGAGCTCTAGGTGTCCAGGGCAGTGAAATGGACCACGGATCATAACCAGGTCATCGCTTGTTCCAAAAGCTTCTCTTTGGCAGATGTTTCAAAGCGATCCTAACTGAGACAAACAAACACCAGCACAGCTTCTAACCAAAGCTCAACCAGATCCTCAACCGTTGAACACACATGCCAAGCACATTTTCAACATGACCAAGGTCGTTTCTGCTACCTCACACAAATTTGCAAATACAAAATGTTCTCATTCTATTACTATACAGATAATACACAAAAATAATAATAAAAAAAATAATAAAAAAACATATATATATATATATATATATATATATATATATATATAAAATGTCCATTTTAATGCCATTTCAGAGAATGCAACATTAAATAATTACTGAGTGTAGCTTTAATGACATTTGCAGTTGTGCCTCTTATACTCAAAATATTGAGTGTTGTGGATAAATATACAATTTAGGAAAAATAGCCTCTTACAGTGGCCATGATTTAGCACATTTACTGTATAATCTAAAGGCGATTTCCAATTACAATAAACAATAGTAAAGTCTGTCAGAGGAAGCAAGAGTCCGAGTATCCTTATAAATGCACTGAAAATTAAATAAAAAAGGATAAAGTTTGTTTGTAATGAATTTATTTAAACTGCACCTTATTTAGATGTATTAGTGTAAAAATTAATAATAATACAATTGAAAAGCGTGATTAACACCAACCAATCATGCCATTTGCTGCAAAATGACACTTGCCGACTTCATCTATCCAATCATTGTCCAGAAGGTAACCAATCTAGCCAATCAGCTTTGAGTATCGCTTTACTGCGTCATCAAGCCTGTTTGACAACAGCTGCGGAGAAACGTTCAACTTTTCAAATATCTTTGAAATACTAATTATTAAAGGATCACAATACAAACCACACTAAACGACAGGGAGTGGGTAATGGAGTTTATTTTCACACAGGTAAGTAGATGTTAGATGGCTTTTCATGTTTAATTGTTATCGTTTTTATGACGCTGCATAATTGGATCCGCTAATAACGTTACATTTATTGACAGGTGCTTTGTTGGTTATTGGATCGACTGACTTAAGCGTGTAGTGTCATAATTATCATCGCACATGTAAAACCTTGAGCTCCGATCATCTTTCAGATCCTTTTGCATTATTTTTTAGTAACACAAGGCCGAAAACGAATTTGATTCTAGATCCTCTCCACATGTGTTAAGAGTCGTTTAAAAAGAGAAGGTGAAAGAATAAACCACAAGAGAGGGAGATTGCCTTGGGTAATGATGCTTAAATGGTGCTAAAGGTCTCTGTAACATTTCACCATCCCTGACACAAATGTGCATAGGGCACAAGATTAAACATGTTGTTTTATAAGAAACGTAGGTGGATGTTGAGCTTGTAAAGCAGGAGTTTATATTCCGTATCAGATGCCTGAGGGGAGCTCAACTCATTTGGGAAATGTACAAGGACTGTTCTTGAGTCAGGGTTAAACTGGAGCATGTGCTTATTTACTTGCGCCTTGTTTCTGTTGGATCCGTTAATGAGAATCCAGGTAATCAGCTTTTATATTGCTATTGTGCATTAGGGATTTAGGGTTCATTTTTAAAAAATAAAGTTTCGTTATGCCACAGTGTTCCTGTGGCTCAGTGGTAGAGCATTGCGTTAGAAGTCTAAAAGGTCATGGGTTTAACTCCCAGGAAACACATATACTGGTAAAAAATAAAATGTGTAGCCTGAATGTAGTGTAAGTTGTTTTGCATAAAAGCGTCAGATAAATGTAAATGGAACATGAATGGAGGTTTTCTATTATAAAAAAGGTTTCTTTAATGAAAAAGGTGTTTTAGTTTATTAAAATGCAGGAATTCATGATATTACCAGAACGTTAATGTTTAGAACCGGCTGATAAAGCCTTAAAATTGATAATACCTAGAATATCAAAATCAACTGCGGGCGGCAGATCCTTTTCCTATTTGGCGCCTAAACTCTGGAATAACCTTCCTAACATTGTTCGGGAGGCAGACACACTCTTGCAGTTTAAATCTGAATTAAAAACTCATCTCTTTAACCTGGCATACACATAACATACTAATATGCTTTTAATATCCAAATCCGTTAAAGGATTTTTAGGCTGCATTAATTAGGTAAACCGGAACCGGAACACTTCACATAACACTGTACTTTCTACATCATTAGAAGAATGGCATCTACGCTAATATTAGTCTGTTTCTCTCTTGTTCCGAGGTCACTGTAGCCACCAGATCCAGTCTGTATCCAGACCAGATGGTGGATCAGCACCTAGAAAGGACATCTACTGCCCTGAAAGACAGCGGAGACCAGGACAACTAGAGCCCAGATACAGATCCCCTGTAAAGACCTTGTCTCAGAGGAGCACCAGGACAAGACCACAGGAAACAGATGATTCTTCTGCACAATCTGACTTTGCTGCAGTCTGGAATTGAACTACTGGTTTCGTCTGGTCAGAGGAGAACTGGCCCCCAACTGTGCCTGGTTTCTCCCAAGGTTTTTTTCTCCATTCTGTCACCGATGGAGTTTCGGTTCCTTGCCGCTGTCTCCTCTGGCTTGCTTAGTTGGGGTCACGTCATCTACAGCGATATCATTGACTTGATTGCAAATAAATGCACAGACACTATTTAACTGAACAGAGATGACATCACTGAATTCAATGATGAACTGCCTTTAACTATCATTTTGCATTATTGACACACTGATTTCCAAATGAATGTTGTTCAGTGCTTTGACGCAATGTATTTTGTTTAAAGTGCTATATAAATAAAGGTGATTGATTAAAATGTAAACATTGGCATAGGCCATTTTTTTTATTATTATTATTATTGTTGATAAGACCCTTAGCTTCTTACATTTTTTTAAATAAACATTTTATTTCATCAAATTGATTAATTAATTATATATATATATATATATATATATATATATATATCAATTATTTTTTTTTATTTTATTTTTTTTTTATGGAAAACTTGAGGAGCTTTAAAAGGTTGTTTGGATTTTTTATTGTCAAATTGTTCATTGTTAAAATCTACAAATAAAATGTTCAGGTTTCACTTCATCTTTTTGAAAAAAGAAAACGATCCATTTCGATCTATTTTCAACGGATTTTCAATGTGTTCTCTTTTTAAAAAAAAAAGGTTATTAGGTATAACCAATAAGTTTTTGCTCAAATCTAACCCAAGTTAAAAAATAATTCGTTTACAGTTTCTGCTCAAGGAGACATGGTGTTGTTCCAAAACAAAAGAAAATATATATTGGCCAAAATGATTTGGAAAAATATCAGCATATTGGCAAGCATCCCTAAAAATGCTCTTCACAGTACGAGAAGGTGGTTCTTTTAGGCTGTTTTACAAACCCTAAAATATATATTTTTAATTAATTATATTAATACAAATTAGAAATTTGTTTAGGGTGTTAAAGAGTTGAAGCTTTAAAGTAAGTGGATTCGGTTTTAGTTAAAAAACAAGTTGCAGGTGGTAAATGTAAAAAGCAGTCGAAGCTAACAGTGTTCACGGTATACTAGCCTTTTATTAAGAAGCAAATGGTAAAAAAAAAGTTTTTTTTTGCCCTGTTTGGTCTCAGAAGATCATTGAAGACCAGATGCACATTCAGGATCATACGCCGAGTCTTGAACAGAGCTTGACAAACACTTATCATCAGCCAGATGTGATTGTTTAATAGCATCAAACTGAATAAAAGGCTTTGTCTGGCCTACGAATTATCCTGAAACAAAACTTCAAGCACAAGGGAAAAGCACTTAATTGCACAATACGCAATTGCTATAATCTGAATCAGTTGTACTTGTACTGTAATTATGCAGATTGCATTATGTTGTCAAGGTAATGATCGTTTCAGGGTAAAAACATTCAGGGTAAACATCTCGCTGATGCTGAGTTCTCATCGGGAGAGCTAACAATACACTTTCATCTAACAGTAAAATATACCCATGTGTGCTAGCATCTCTACAGTTTTAAATGCACAAACATACAAGGCGTCCATTAAAAAACACGAACAGCGTTAGAGTCTGAAAATGTTTGAGAGTAAAAGAGTAGCTGCATTGCTAAACCGTATAATTTCACAGCCACTTGTTACGATGTTGTTCTGCGTCGTCCCCATCCGTGGATTCGACTGCAGCCCGCAGCGACTGGAGGAAAAGCAGCGGGACGCTTTTGAATGTGCAATAACAGTGTTGTAATTTGTGCTTGTTTCCTGGGTTTAGGGCTTGACGGATGGGTTTGCTAGGTGACAATTGACCTTGGGAGCAGATGGTGAATACAGCTACAACTTCTGACATTTTTCTCTCTTTGCCTCTTGCATTCATACAGCAATTAGTACCAAAGGGAGACCATGCTTTAGGGAGACATTAGCATTTATAATGCATGAGCCTGGAGGAAGATCGCTCCATTGATCATTCTCCTTATTAGCACTTATTTTTGGTTGCCATTGGCCTGGGGTTTGTCAGACTTGGAGAGTGATGGACACTGGTGGGATATACAATAAAAAAATGCATTAAAAAGTGTCTGTGAGCATGTTTGTAAACTATATTACCAGTACATTTTTTAAAAAACGTAAAATTTCTAGATTTTTAATGTGTCATTTAAGAAATGGCTAATGTGGTAATCAATTGAATTTTGGATTGAGATGGGAAAATGTAATTCAAATTTGGAAAAACTCATTGAAATTGCTTGTCTTTGAGGTCTTGCAATTACCCCAAACTATTTTACTATTTAGTTTCAATTTAGGTTGATTGCATTTGTGAGTATATTGTATTTCAGAAAGCTGGGGACTCCAATTATTCTTAAAACAAAACAAGAAGACATGGTATCTTCTGAAACCAAGGGATGGATTTGATGAATTTTCACCAAAAAACAATTCAAAAGATCGACCCTAGATTTAAAGGCAGTAGAAAAGCTGTTCAAGAGTTTCGGGGGAAAGGAAGAACAGAAAACACAAGGATCAGGCTCAAATCTCTGTGTGCATACTTGTTAATATTGTTATGGTAATCTGGTTAACCCCAAAAAAGCCACCATTTTTGACAATCCTTCCACTGAATGTTCCCGGGGTGTTTCAATGTATGGCAGAGTCCTCGCAGGATCAGTTGATTGCATAAACCTAACTGAGATGTGAAGAGAAAACAATCAAACACGTTCATGGTATCTTCTGAAACCAAGGGATGGATTTGATGAATTTTCACTCACAACCAATTCAAAATATCAAGAGTTTTGGGGGAAAGGAAGGTTGTCCTTGCTGCAATCTCTGGCATTTTATGAGTGTAATGTAAGTTGCATTTTAGCATCCCGGGACCAAAATGTTAGAAATATACCAAAAAAAAAAAAAAAAAAATTGGGATGTGCAAAAATGAGTGAAACGGGCTCTTTAAAAGTAACTGTCCACAGTACATTAAAAAAGTGAAACCAAGTGTATTTCAAGATGGTCATGACAAAAATAGTGTGCATACTTGTTAATATTGTTATGGTAATCTGGTCAGCACAAAAAGTGTTTTTAATCAGTTTATCGATAATTATTTTGGCAAAAACCACCATGTATTCAATCAGGTAAATACTGATAAATGAAGAAGAAGAAAAAGATGTTCTTGAACATATTTGAAAACATTGTTTTTTTTTCAAGAATTGCACACATCTCAAGAAATTATTCTTACTACTTAAGAACATTTTTGACAATCCTTCCACTGAATGGTCCCGGGGTGTTTCAATGTATGGCAGAGTCCTCGCAGAATCAGTTGATTGCATAAACCTATCTGAGATGTAAAGAGAAAACGAGAGCAAACAATCAAACACGTTCCAGCCGCTTTACACTGCAAGGTCAATTGGCAACTCGAGAACAAGCTGAGAGCCGTCAAACACGTTCTACAGTCAACCGTTCAACAAGATTAAAAGCTTTAAAAAAGCACTTCATGGATTTTGAGTCTCGGAGGTCGTTGTAACAAACGATCATTGCATCGATTAAGTGAGATACAGTAAGTGGAAGCAGCATTCTGGAGAGCTTTGGTGATGTTTTCAAGCGTGCAATAAAATCTTTGCCCTTGAAATGGTCAGTTATAGCATCTTGTCAATCAGTTTCAATTTGGTTATATGTTTCTAAATGCATTCAATGTTTTAAAGAGGAACCAAACCAATCCCATTGCACATGCTTTGATTGGATGCAACATGCATTGGAGTACATGCTTTGCAATGCTTCATGAAAGTGATTACTGTTCTCTTCAGGATTACGGTTGTCATTCTTCATTGGAAATTCACTGATTAACTTTGCCGTCTAGTGAAGGAAATGTACTCATCACATGAATATTAATTATACGACATGACGTTCGGCTTGTAATCGTAATTGATTTGCTGAGAAGCAGACATTGGTAAGCAGACGCTTGTAGGATTACCGCTCACCAATTCCAATGGTTGCTGCTTATTGTTTCTTTAAATGTTGAAGATTAATATGCTTCTCCGTTTATTTCCTTTATTTCCAAAGCTGGCATATGGGCAAAAAAAAAATGCATAATTGCTTTTAAATCAGAATAATTCCTAACCCAATAGACCCGTGTGTCTGCTTATATTGAAAACCCATTAGAAAACCATGAGGGCAGCACATAACCCCAGAGCATGTTTTATAATGCTCTTCAATTTGGTCTCACAGTTGGTTCAGCCGGTCGGTGGCTCTAGTAACTCATGTGCGGCCCAGACAATATTTGCAGAGAGCACGCCGAGGCCTCTTGACAAGTCGAAAGAGATTGGAAAAGTTTGAGAGAGAAAGTTGGAGCCGCCCGGTGGTTCCTGAGCTGATTTTGCAGATAATGAAACGTCTACAAGCAGAAGGTCATACAGTAGTCAAACACCGGCTCATCAAGAAACCTCGCGTCCCACCGCTTGCTCATAATTACACACACTGGGTCTCATTCATGAAACATTCGTAAATATACGAGTAAATATCTGAGTGATTTGCGCGTAAAGAGAACTTCCCGAAAACTCTTCTCCTGATTCACAAAAACTTCGTAAACGTCAGATGTGATAGTGAAATGTGTGTGTGTGTTAATGAATTCCAATCAGTCGTAAATGGGACGCGCGTGCACGCTCACTCTCAATTACCATAAATCACGCCCATTAAATCCGACTGACAACTATATATGAGCATCATATTATGACACCAAACGAAGGATTTCAACATGTCTTCTCAAAAGCGACTGAAAAAGAAACATTTCTCAGCTGCAAAAATTGAAGTTTTATTATCAGAAGTTCATTCAAAACGCCACATTTAATTTTCAAGCGTACTAGCGGCGTATCAGGTCCTAAAAAAGGAAGTTTGGCAGCATATTACAGATCCTATTACTGGCTCTCATAATAAAAGTTAAAAGAAAAACCGTATGTAATTAATATATATAGCCTAATATTTTTTTCAAAATGCTGTGTAAATATGTACCCGATTAAGGTGAATTAAAATGCAGCCGTATTAATGAGCAAAACATTCAGAAGTTAAACGCACTATTTACGCGTGGCTGGGAGCAGGTGTAGATTTCTTTCGTACCAACTAACATTTGGAAAATACGAACGTTTTAATGAATCCGAAAATTTACGCCAAAACCACTTTACACGCGATTTACACAAAAATTCGTTCTGCTCGTGTTTCATGAATGAGACCCATTGGGTCCAAAAGACCCCCAGATAAGATGCAGTTTTTTGCATTTTATTGGATATTATGTTTCACAGAGTAGACATTTTTGTTTCTTCAACCCTTATTTAACCATCACATTTGGCCATCTGGGCAAAAATGACCAGCTCTTTAAAAATGGCTTATAAAATTCTTGTTATGCAAATATTTGTATTTAGGAACACCAAATTAGGGAAAGGATTTTCAGCACAACTGAGGTTATTAGATGAAAATTGAGTGACTGAGTGAAAACCATTTGTGACCCTGGAGCACAAAACCTAAGTGTACATTTTTCGAAATTTAGATTTATGCAACATCTGAACGCCGAATAAATCATCTTTCCATTGATGTAAGATTTGTTCGGAGGACAATATTTGGCCGAGATACAACTATTTGAAAATCTGGAATCTGAGGAAGCCAAAAAAAAAAAATTGAAATATTGAGAAAATCATCTTTAAAGTTGTCCAGATGAAGTTCTTAGCAATGCATATTACTAATCAAAAATTAAGTTTTGATATATTTACAGCAGGACGTTTACGAAATATCTTCACAGAACATGATCTTTACTTAAAATCATAATGATTTTTGGAAAATGTATAATTTTGACCCATGCAATGTTTTTTTTAAAGTCTAATAAACCATGGTAAAAACTATTTGTTTTGTGAGGAGGGTAGTACCTTATTGTTTATGATGGCGGCTAGTGCTTCGGAGCTGAGATAAATATGAAAGATTCTAGGAAAATGCATTCATAATAACATAATTTTAGCACATCGTGATCAGTTAGCACGTGTGAAGGGACTGCAGTGTGATATCAGTGAAACGAGCATAATTAAAGAAGACAGAACAAACGGCTATTATTTCAACACCAGTGGATCATTTCCTCTGAATGCAAGAACCGAGAGATAATTAACAGAAAAATATGCTCAGTCACTCGCTCATTGTCTCCGTCTATGAACAATATGCATGTTCTATTTTGGTAATATGTAACTTTGCCATTGTGGACGTTTAAATTTGTGTTTTATATATCAAGTGCTTGAAAGTTAAAGGGTTATGAAAAGTGTTTTGCTTTGTTTCTCAGTCTTCTTTAGTTAGTGTTTTTGCTGGATATAAAAGAGCGTCATTAGATTCTGCTTAACATCTCTTCAGGAGAAATAAAGTCATGACAATGAGTCCATATGACAGATTTTTCCTTTCCTTTATCTACTACAACCCATTGTGCAATGCGAGATCTTTGCGTCACATGTGATTATAGCTGGGGATGAAACAGAACGACAGATAAAGGAAAGCACTCTTCCAAAATGGGACATGTTCTTTAATATTTTCACTCTGATCTGAGATGGGTTTCTTCTCTTATCGTTGGTGTAAGGCAGAATATTCTGGTGCTTTAAACACCTCGCTCTCAGATCTGCGGCTGTCGTCTGTTACTGATCTAATTACTGCTTTATATCAGAGATCGCTCATAACTGTGCCACTGAGAACAATGCTTTCTTGTGCACAATAACCATCGGAGGACAAACTATCAAGGACACTTCTGAAGGACATGATGCAGAACTCAATGTACTGAGTTGTGTATTTAGACACCGTTTCAAAGGAATAATAAGCACAAAAGGGCCGTTACTTATAGTTAACTAAACTAAAACTTAAATGTTAAAAGTAAAATTAGAAACTGAAAAGTTAAATGTTAACTGAATTTATTGTTTTTATTTGTTATTTAAACTAGTTGCCAAATCAACATTTCTCATTAAGTTTAACTTCATGTACCAAAATAAATAAAACTGAAAAATGTTAATGTCTACTACAATAAAATAGTAAAAAAAAATGACATTACAAAACAAATTACTAAAACATTAACTAAAATAAAAAAATTAATACAAATCATCATATATATATATATATATATATATATATATATATATATATATATATATATATATATATATATATATATATATATATATAAATTTTTGCAATATTGAAAAATATGGTTTTTATTTTAATATTTTCTACGCATTTGTTATGTAAATGTATTTTCTCAGATTGAAATATATGAAGTGCAAAATTTATTTTTAAAAGCTTTTAAAAATATATAAAATAAATATATACAAAACATATATTTATAGAAAATATTTGTTAATTTTTTTATTTAAAAAAATGCATGCTTTTGTATATTTTGAAATATCTAAAATTGACTGATGATACATTTTATAATAATAATAATTATTATTTATTTATTTATTTTCACTGCTGTATGGCGGTGAAGTCTTGTCTTGAAACCTGCCCTACACATGTAATGTATGCAAAAGCATAAACGTCTTGCTTCACGAGGTCAGGTTCATGCGCTTGTTTAAAATCTTTTAGAATGCATTGCAGTTCATAATGCTCTTGGATTCTCAGCAGCAGTGGTGTCTGCATTTGTGTTGCTTTCCTCCAGCCTGAGTCTACTGTACATGCAAGCTCAAACCTTAAGCTATTTGAAACCTATATGAGTGTGGAAATAACCTGCCTGTCTCTGCTCACACACACACACACACACACACACACACACACAGCTCTTTCATCAGATGAAATTCAGCCAGTGAGTGGGTAGAAATGCACACATCTTCTCATACGGCTCGGTCGAGACGTGCCACTCCTTCAAAGTAATTGCAGCATTCTGCTTTTCTGCTAATGAGGAGGTAAAATATGATCAGGCATTGGAAGCGGTTATTTGTGGCCTTTCTTTCTTTCTTTCTTTCTCTCTCTCTCAATCTACCTCCACACATCCGTTTGTAATTATTCCTCAGAGACACTCTCACCTGCGCCGGCTTTAATCCCACACAGGGGCAGCCGGGGAATTAAAGTTTAACTGCTATCTCTTCTCTTGTGTGTGTGTGTGTGTGAGAGAGAGAGAGAGAGAGAGAAGAACTGGGTCCTTCGAGAAAGTATGTGTGTTTGTGTGGAGTGAATTCACCAAACAATTGTGCAAATATATGCGGTATTGCAACTCAAAACACATGCAATCTAATTCAGCCAGGTGCTAAATGTGCTGCTTTAGTGCTGTGCTGTGAGTTTTTCAACTCTCCATGTAACGTAGACTTGTAATGGATTGCATTAATTCACAAAATCCAGGGCTGTTTGTCTGCTGCAATTACTGTCATGCAATTCAAATTTAGAAGAGATTTTACATTTTCAGTTGATCGTGTCATTAGGTGGTTTACCAAGAGTAATATACAGGTGGTGGCTAATATTAGTTTGGTCAAAAATTGCTAAAACTAATGAAACCGTTGGCATTCGTGTTTGTTGTTTACTTCAGACATATTGCAGTTCATGCCGTCACAGGTTCAAGTCACTTACACTCTTAAAAGACATAGAGTTTGGGGAAAACAAGTCTTAAAAGAACCTTTTTTATTTATTTTAAGCTGGTTTTTCCAATATGTAGAACCTTTTATGCAATGGAAAGTTTTCAAGGTTCCTAAATGTGTTTTTGTTTCTGATCAGTTTTTAAAAAAACTTTCTAATAATCTAAAGAAGGTTTCTCCACTATAAAGAACCTAAAGGCTCTTTGCATGTTAATGGTTCTTCAATAATCAATACCAATAAAGAACATTTATTTTTCAGTGTGTATAGAACGAGAACTTGATGGGATTAAATCATAAATATGGTTAAAAACCTTATTTGTATGTGGCTCATATATCTCCAGCAAGTGTGTTTATCGTATGACTCCCCGGAGCCAGTTTGGTATTTAACGTGCCCAACTGGGGGTTTTGTTACTTGATTGTGATTGTCTAATTAATCACTGTTTGACTTCATGTTATCTCCAAACTCCAGAGAGTTTAAAATCCACGTTCTGGGGTTTGTGGGAGCAGATTATCATCGCATGATGTGTGATGCATGCATGTTTCCTGGTAAGAAAAGTATTCGGAAACTTCGTTTACATGCTTTCTGTTGCTTTAGATAATAACATTTCAAAGCAACCGTCATGTTGCGTAAAATAAAAGACAGACTTTTTGAGAAAAGCATGATGTTTGCATGGTTTGAGGTGAAAGTGAAGCATCATGGGAACTTCTTTAACAAATGTGCATCCCAGTTTCTTTCCGTTTAACATTATTTAATGCAATAATTGGATATAAAATGGATATAATAGCTTGGCTATAAAACACCAAATATATGCATTAAGTGCAAGTGCATAGGCTATAGTGTTTTTACTATCATAATGACACTAAATATATATATAAAGTAACCAGCAGATTGTTGTAACTTCTGCTGATCAGTTGTTTTTCAAGCAGGAATCATGTAAAACTCTATTATTATTAAATGATCTATTAATCACTTACAGCAGATTTCTATTTATACACGAGGAGCGTATGATGCACGTTCACGCTGATTGGTCCCAAGAGCGTCTTCTCGTTAAACTCTGTCTCATAATTATTCACAGATTTAGTCACGTTGCCTGCGAGTTTGCATTGCTGGCAAAGTGTACTCGTGCACTTTTAATTAATAAAGTTTTACCCCGTCGAATGCGTGTTGATTTCTTTAATTCGCTAATAACTTTTTTTCTCCATAATTTGTGAAAAATAAATTGCTGGAGATCCTAATTATGTGACCCCTTTCGTCTGAGGATGATGAAAAAAAATATTAAACCAAACAAATCAGACGGAGGACACAAAATGATGTCTTTCTGTCCAGGAAATTAAAATGAGTTGGCTAATTTCTAATCATCATCTTGAAATATGAAAGTAGACAGCAGTTTCAGTGCATCGAGCAGAAATAAAGCAAGAGATGGCTCTTTAAATGCTCAGATTTGTTGGGAACAGGACAGACATCTGTCCTTGTCCATATGAAGATCGCAAGTTAGTGAGAGCATTTCAAATTACTTGCATATGAATACGATACTGTTTTTGATGCTAAATGTGCTACTGGCCTCAAACATGTTTCCATGAGATGCATTTATCCTCTTTTGCCACATTTTAATAAGAGCATGCAAATGATTTGGAGAAGCACATTTGACCAATGGCACCTGTCAGATTTTGATAGATATGAAAAACTGCACAGTAATGGGTCGATTTTAAATCATATTGCATGCACTATTTGTTATTTAAATATCGTTAAGGCAAACGTTAAGATCATATTTAGTTCTTAATATCCACTTTTGCTTGATGCTTTAACTGTTTAAAGTTTATTTACACAGTCTCGGCTCTTTTGAGTGTGTACATTGATATTGTCCAAACATTTAAACCCCCAAACCTAAAATGTGTTTTGCACATTAATTAAGTAACATAATACAATAATCGTAAAAACAAAAAACAAAAAAAAAAACATGCGGTTCAGATAAAAAATAATAATAATAATAATAATTCACCATAAATTATTTCCATATACTAACATGGTTTATACACTGTGCAAAATGAATTCACTTAAATTGAGCTATAAGAACACAAATATGACCCTGCAGCACAAAACCAGTCATAAGTGTAAATGTTTCCAAATGTAGAATATGAAAACTGAATAAACAAGCTTTCCATTGATATATGGATTGTTATTATATGATAATATTTGGTTGACATACAACTATTTGAAAATCTGGAATCTGAGAGTGGCAAAAAAAATCTAAATATTGAGAAAATCATCTTTAAAAGTGTCCAAATGAAGGTCTTAGCAATGCAGATGACTAATCAAAAATGAAGTTTTGATATATTTACGGTAGGACATTTACTAAATATCTTCATGAAACATGATCTTTACTTAATATCCTAATGATTTTTGGCATAAAAGAAAAATATAGAATTTTGACACATTCAATGTTTTTAATTGTCACCATAACAAAATGTAATATATATATATATTTATATTCTTTATATATTTATATATTCTTTATATATTTATATTAATAAAAAAAAAATAGTAAAAGTGCCATTAAGCAAAATCTTTTTTCTTTTGACTTTAGGGTGAAATACGAGCTGTTCAGCTTGTCAGTTTTGGAGAAATTAGCTGGGTCGTTCTGTATTCCAGTCGTATAACGCTGCATTCATCAGTGTGACCCCGTGAGCCGCTCTGGAGTCTGATCGCACATGTGACGAGCCGCTGGGATGGCGTTCTGTGTGTTGTTTGTAGTAAGAGAGCCGCCTCGGGCCTGACAGGTCTCTTTCCTTCTGAGCTGCGGTTCTGAGACGCTTCCTGCTGTCAGTAAAGACCCGGGAGAATCCCATACAAACCCTCGCTGTCCTGCACAGTTACAGATCACACGCTCAGGCCCTGCTGAAGCAGCCCAACAGAGGAAACACAAAACCTGACAAGCGCTGGCTCAGCCTCATCAATTCAAACCAGGACTTGTGTTAGAGGTTTATAATGTTCTGGCAAAACCCTGACGCAATGAGTAAAGCTGAGAGGTAAACACTCCTAAAAAAAATAAAAAAGGGAAAATCTCAATGGATATCAAGAAAAAACAAAATAAAAAGAGAGTTTGAGTGCTGCAATGCTGACTTTTTGTGTTCATTTTTTTAAGTACAGATTCTAAGTGAATGGTTTTTGTCCATTGCTATGCAGTACGTCGTGTGTATCAGTTGTCGGCATTGGTGGTGTATTGTAGATGGTTTCCAAATGGTTTCTTTAAATGAATATGAGTCTCTGATATTCTCAGCCTGTGTAAAGGCCACATTTTTATTTATTTTTGTCTATACCAGGTGAAAATTGTTCACCTAAGTCCGTAATAACACACGTCTCCTCAACAAGACACATGACCTGAAGATTCCTTCATGTTTGTAACTCATCAACATCATACGAGCAGTTATAATAATAATTCTGGTTTCAGCTAACAGTCAGTTCTGCTCCAGCTCAGTGTTAACAGAGGAAAGAAACAGCTGTCATCAGACCACACAACAGCCCGCCAATCGATATCACAACATGTTTTCTTCATTGCCTGACAGCAGGATTCTTGATATAAAGCCATAGGTCAGACGTCCGTATAGGATACTTGATGCTCACACAGCAACACTGGAGAAGAAAAGGTTCACCAGGACGATGCATGACTGGATATTTATCCTGAAACTCCTGCAGAGAAGTAAAAACTGACACAGTCGATCTTAAAAAAAAAAAAATAATAAAATCATTCTGTCACTTATTAATAGCAATAAATATTAGGAATTGTTTATTTTACAAATCATATTCCTTTCATTTCCCCCAGCCTCGTATAATTTTCAATTTGTCAGAATCATCTGTCAGGACAAGCTGCGACAGGAAGGAAAAGGTGGTTATTTTCCACCTCTAATGGAACCTTTAATTATATTGCATGTCAAATTGCCCCTAATATCAGTGGCAAGTCATAATTTGTGAGTCTGACATTGACGTCTCCAAATGTCCCTGGCAATTTACTGAGAACTCTGCACATTGTGTTTCTTGGTTAACTAACTCATGAACGACTTATTGACCTTATTTCTCAGTCTTTGTTTGGATGCTAGATTATATTTGCAGTGAATATCATGTTTGATGTGTTCTGTCATTTATATATGATCTTCTCTGTAATGCTTTACTGAATTACAAACCCTCAGATGCACGGAGTGGATGGAAATTAATCATGATTTCACTTTTCTGACATGATGCATTTGATATTTAATACCACTGAGAATAAAGAACATGCTTCAAAAAACACCACTGAATATTTAAAGAGCTATAGCATTTTTTCTGGGTAGAACCATAAAAAAAAAACATTTTTGTTAATTGAAATAAAATAAATTAAAGTAAAAAAAAAAAAAAAAAAAATCTGAATTTTTCATTATTTAACATAACTTTATGTGCAAAAAAATAAAATAAAAAAACAACCAAAATTTTAAATATGCATTTTAAAAATGACAAAGCAAATTTAAAACAAAACAATTAAATAATCAATAATAATCAATAAAACAATAAATAATAAAATATAAAAATAAATATTAATAAAATACTAATATATATATATATATATATATATATATATATATATATATATATATATATATATATATATATATATATATATATATATAAAGCACACACACACACTTTGATCTTCTCTAATTGCTAAAATATAGAATAAATGTTTCTTTTTGACTTACAGTGGATGTGTTTGTTCTTAATATTGAGGTGTATTTTCATGAATCACCTGTGATGTGTGTATTAAGAGACACTGAATAATTTTTACGTGTGAATGTTATTTCTAGTCAGGCTCAAATAGGTTTAGATAAAGCTCATAAATCTGCTCTTAAACTCCTGAATGATGGTCTAAAGTCGAGATGGCATATCTGCCTGTATGTGCTTACAATGCCAACTAGATTATCGACGCCGAGACGTCATCTTTCCACAGTCTTTGATTCCCAAAACGCTTTAATTCCATGAAATCCTTCTGATTGTGCCAAGGTAAGCATCACTACTTCTATTGTGTCTGCTCGGCGGTTTTGGGTAAACACTGCACTTTTCGCTCACCGGTTGAGAAAATGTGTAAAAGATTTACGTTGAAGGAGGAATCCGAGCTGATATCTGGAAACTAGAATATCATAGACAGCAAGAAAGCACCTACAGTAACCATACGG
Source organism: Carassius auratus (assembly GCF_003368295.1). Classification (NCBI taxonomy): domain Eukaryota; kingdom Metazoa; phylum Chordata; class Actinopteri; order Cypriniformes; family Cyprinidae; genus Carassius; species Carassius auratus. The sequence goes on along the minus strand of NW_020524894.1, from coordinate 24,951 downwards.
CAATGCACTTAAAAGTAATACCCTGCTGGCTGCCTTATGAAAGAATGGAAATGGCAAAAACTATGAGTCTTGTTGACTTTCATCAGCGCAGTCCTGCCTCTCGGAGCTCTGATGCTATAAAAGAGCATCTAACAGCTGCTTTCAATGGCACTGAACTTCAGCGTGAACCGCCAGTGAAATTAACGCTCGACACTCCTTCGGTGTCACCTGCCGTTCACGCTAGAAAGATGTACTACTCCAAAGGGATTTATGAGTGATTAATGATATAACAGCCTTCTGTCATTCAGATACTGCTGTTTAATCGCTGCTTCAGATGTTCAGGTGGCTTACACCAGGAAAGGCATGATACAGGAAAACCGCATTTGTGTCGCCGGTCTAAATATTTGTGAGAAAGATGATTACTTTTTTGCAAGTCAGAGTTAAATTTGCATCTTTGCATGTTCTGAAACCTAGTTTGCTGTCTACCTAGATACATGTAAACAAAAAAGTAGTTTAAAAATGTTAAATTATGTATTTTGCATATGTGATTCTGGAGCACAAAGGCAGTCATAAGTAGCACAGGTATATTTGTAGCAATAGACAACATTGCATTGCATGTGTCAAAATTATCGATTTTTCTTTTATGCCAAAAGGCGTAATACATACCGTAAATTTATAAACTTTATTTTTATTTTTTTATAGGTAATATGCATTGCACTTGACTTCATTTGGACAAATTTAAAGGCAGTTTTCTCAATGTTTAGATTTTTTTTTGCACCCTCAGATTGCAGATTTTCAAATAGTTGTATCTCAGACAAATATTTGTCAAACCACACATCGATGCAAACCTTGTTTATTCAGCTTTCAGATGATGTATAAATCTCATTTTCGAAGAATTTGTGCCCAGCTAACAGGGATCATTCTCAGAATGTTCTGGCAAGATTTTCTCAAAGCTATGAACAAACGTTCTTCTAGTAACATTAATGGAACGTTCGTTCTTCGAAGTTCTCTGGTATTTAATAATGTTCTCATAGCATTAGCACAAAACTTCATGCATCATTCATAGATCTCTTTTTCCTGAAATGTTTTGTTTGGAATGTTGTCAAACGTTTAAAGTGCCACTATTATGCGTTATTAAAGTTCATATTTTGGTTTTGGGAGTCCCCATCAACAGGTTGACATGCATGCAAGGTCAAAATACCCTTTCATTGTCTTATAATAGGCATTTATTGTTTACCTTACTTGCTCAACGACTCCCAAATGTCATTTGATGATTCATAAAAACGACTTATTTAAATGAATCTAAATCGGCTCCTTCTTTTGAGAGACAATAACTTTATAAAAGGTGCACTTTCAGATGTAAAACATTGCAGGATGTTTTCATTCACTTAGAGCTGTGTTGCACACTGCATGAAAGGCCATTTTCAAAAATCCACAATAGGAGTACTTTAAAAAATGTTACTAATAGTTTAAGAACGTTCAGAAAACATTCAAAAGTTCCGCTCTAAGTTTGCATAACCACCTTTTTTTTATTGGACGTTAAGAGTTGAACATTTAGAATTTAATGGAAATATTAGCCAAAAAATATTTTTTGTCCATAATAAACACTGATAATTTCAGAGACAGAAAACAAAACAGAAGTATATTGCAATGTGAAAGTCAGCTATTTTCCGTGAATACTACTGGTATTTCCAACTCTACTGGTAAAAAACTCAAAGAATAACAAAGTGTAGTAAACAGTAAAACTGCAAACAAGTGCATTTATATTTATGATAATAAATAATATGTGTCCCTGGAGCACAGAAGCAGTCTTGAGTCTCTGAAGTGTATTTGTAGCAATAGACAACGATACATTGTATGGGTCAAAATTATACATTTTTCTTTTATATCAAATTTCATTAGGATATTAAGTAAAGATCATGTTCCGTGAAGATATTTGTAAATTCCCTACTGTAAATATATTAAACTACTTTTTTTGATTAGTAATATGCATTGCTAAAAATTTCGTTTGAACAACTTTAACCTGTTAACTGTCACTAACTTTTTTGAAGATAGACTTGAATGTGCATGATACAAACCTAAATTTTTATAATTCATGACTGAAAACATTTTGTAACATGATTTTGATGTGCCATTTACATGGTAATGCAATATCTGATTTTAAAATGGGTTTTAAAGGATGAATTTTGAGATTTTATGTTTTCAAGTGATATATAGCTTCTGATGATTTCTAAAAAGTGATAGAGAAAAAGGCAACGAGAAAGTCTTTTTTTTAAACAAAGGTCAAAACTCCTTTTGTAATGTAGATTTCTGGGGTGCACTCTTGTCATAAATTCATCTATTACTTTTCCTACATAATTAAAAAAAAAAAATATTTGTAAAATATATATTTGCGAGATTAGATTAGATTTGATTGTAATATAGTATAGTCAACGTAGGCGTCCCGTATACAGGACGGGGTGACATTTAACAGGTTAAAGATGATTTTCTCAATATTTAGATTATTTTGCTCCCTCAGATTCCAGATTTTCAGATAGATGTATCTCAGACAAATATTGTCCTCCTAACAAACCACACATCAATGGAAAGCTTTCAGATAATGTATCAATCTAAAAAAAAAAAAAAAAAAAAAAGAAAAAAATACACTTATGACTGGTTTTGTGGTCCAGGGTCACATATGATAGCAAATAGGTGTGTAACGGTACACGCATTTTTCAGTACGGGTCATTTGGTTTGGTATGAAGGTGTACAAAAACAAATCATTAAAAAATAATAATAAAATTCAGGAAATTCTGACAATAAATGGCGTTTTGGCACTCTGCGACAGATAAATATATAAACAGCATGGATCAAGAGTGAGTGCGATCATCCCCTCCTCTTCTTTACTGAATAAAGAATTAAAAAAGTAATTGCGACTTTTTATCTCACAATTGCATCTTGTATTTCTGACATTTTTTGGGGAGAATTGCGTGAGATAAACTCACAATTGCAAGAAAATTATTTTTTCCTTCCTCAAAATTGGACTTTATTACTCAAAATTGTGAGTTTAAATCTACATTCTACAAAAAAAAAAAAAAAAAAAAAAAAAAAACTAATTCCATGTTTTATGTTTTATTCATTGGTGGAAACAGGCTTCCATAGAAGTGTGAGTTGATATCTCACATCTGTGATAAAGTCAAGAGTTGTGAGATAATAAAGGTATTGACCTTGACGGAAACAAGCTTTCATGTGATTGCGATCACAATTTGTACATTGCTTCAGATTTATTGAGTTTATATCTCAGAATTCAGAGTTTAGGCTATATCTTTCCAGATTTAAGAAAAGAAAGTCTGAATTGTGAAATAGTAACATGCAACAGTCAAGTCAAGTCACCTTTATTTATATAGCGCTTTAAACAAAATACATTGCGTCAAAACAACATTCATTAGGAAAACAGTGTGTCAATAATGCAAAATGATAGTTAAAGGCAGTTCATCATTGATGTCATCTCTGTTCAGTTTAAATAGTGTTTTTGCATTTATTTGCAATCAAGTCAACAGTGAGGGGGAAAAGTCAGAATTGTGATATAGCACAAAATCTGAGAAATAAGTTGCAATTGCATGCGAAAGCCACAAAATAGGTCTCCATTCAGCAACATAAACTGCATGAATTTAGAGAGGTCTGTTGTCTAACCAATAGAAGATGCATTATTGAGACACTGTTTTCCTAATGAATGTTGTTCAGTGTTTTGACGCAATGTATTTTGTTTAAAGCGCTATATAAATAAAGGTGATTGATTGATTGATCAGTGCAGAAGCTGCACACTTCAACTTGAAGCATTTGCTAGAGCACTATGCGATGAAAATCACTGACGCCGTCTCAAAACGACAAGCTTGGAAGGCTTCTTTAGCACAGGACACTGAGAAACAGAGACAGACAGAGAAGGATACGTGCTGATCACACTGAACGCCTGCCAATGCGTCGGCTCTTTATCACGCTCACAATGGGGCCACACTGACATTAAGCTCCATCACTGTCAGCGTATCAATGGGGAACACATCATCTATCACCTGACTCCAGAAACGCTAGCTCTCCTCTTCCCATCGCCCTCTACTACAGCTGATACCACGGTCCCATTTTTACCTCGGTTCAGCCAGAGAGGAAGAGCAAAAACCCTAGTTTCATCACGTAATATAGAAGATAAGAGACAGAGAGCCGGCTGAGAAAGGTCAGCTGCGGTGGGATGAACAGGCAGCGAAGGTCACAGAGATGTTGGATGAGATCGAATGACATCTGAGCCCCTGAGTTTAATTGTGTCATCTGTCCACCTTTTGGATTTCGTCCCACTGGAGCATCAACCGAGGAAGTTGCAATCGCTTTTATACTGTAAGAGAAGTTTTCACGCGAAGGTTTGGAGATCATCTGCTGATCTAGGTCCTCGTGCACGAGCAGATGCTTTTATCAAGAGCATATTTGAGTTTATGCATTAAGCAGATGCTTTTATATAAAGTGACTTTCAATAGAGGAATGCAGTGATATTTATATTGTACAATGCCATTAGAAAGCTAGGAAACGAGAGTCAAAAATGCTGTTCAGAAAGTCATCTGTTAGGCTTCCTGTGTGAATATAAAAGCTTGGAGGAGAGCAAAAATTTAAGCTTTTAAATGCAATATCACTGTGCAATTTGGTAGCAGACACATGTTGACTAGTAAGTAAAATAGTAATTTTAATAGCTTTTAAATTGAATTATGCATGATTTTAGCCTGTCCTTGGCAGTTGTCAGATCTTTAAAATCATTAAATCATTACAACACAAATGTTTAGGATCAGTAGGAGGTTTTTTGAAAGAAGTCTTTCCTGTTCACCTGTATTTTTGGATCTAAAATGCACCAAAAAATAGTTAAATATTATTACTACCTAAAATAACTTTTTTCTATGTAAATCTCTGTTAAACAGTAATTTATTTCTGTGATGCTCCGCTGTATTTTCAGCATCATTCCTCCAGTCTTCAGTGTCACATGATCTTCAGAAATCATGAAAATATGATGATTTACTGCTCAAGAAACATTTCTGATTATTAGCAATGTTGAAAACATTAATATTTATTTTTTCAGGATTTACAGATGAATAGAATTTAGTAAAGAACAGCATTTATTTGGAATAAAAATCTTGTGCAACATTATACATTTATTGATAAATTTAATGCATCCTTTCTGACTTGAAGTGTTAATTTTTTTAAAAACTGTACTGACGTCAAACTCTTAAAAGGTAGTGTGCATTGAGTTTTAGACGATGAAGGTGATGATGCATCAGATTTTATGTATTGCACATGTGTAACTCTGAATGCACCCTTGCCGGTTTCTCGATTTCTCTGCAGTCTGTGCATCATGTCTTTATTCTGATCTACAGCTGCTGCAGATGTGGCCTCAGTAATGCACTGTGTCAAGCGTGTCTCAGCGCTTTGATGTTTGCAGAGCTTCTCTCGGCTCCGGAGCTCATGTCCTCATGCATTCTGCCTCCAGCCACTTCATGCAGCAGTTCTCCGTCGACTCATGCACAAACTCTTCCCTCACACGGTCTCCTAATGCGATGTCTGCCCTGGAGCTCGTGTAAACCCAGTTAATGTGATCATGCTCATCATTAGTAATCATGGTCACAGTTGCGTATCTTTTAATTGTGTTTTTAGATGTATTTCTTTCAGTCTGACGGAAGTGTGCATGAACTGAAAATGCATTGTGTGTTTATGCATTCATAAAATGTCAGTGTTCGATAAATATATTGCTTATAGTAATCCATCAGTCTTGTAGTAAGTTGATGTCACTTGGGTTTAAATGTGACTCGTTCAATCAGAGTTTCAGATAGCGATGTGTTTAATGATATGCTCGCCTTTACGTATAAAAGGTGATTTTTGAAGTGGTTTTCTGTTTGCTTGTGTGTTGCTCTCCACTTGCTTTTCGAAGCTGTCAGAAATGGATCCAGGACTTTGACTCTGTCCCACAGCGTTTCCAGCAGCTTGACCAAATGTTAAATAATTCGTCTTTCATCTAATCTGACCGCTACAAACAGATTCACCTCATATGTAACCGGAAACTGCACTCGGCGTCCTCATTACCCCCAAAAAGTGGACGTTCTGTCATCATTCCCAATCCCAAACCTGTATGAAGTACTTTTTCTCCTTCTGGGGAATGCAAACGAAGATCTTAAAGAAGTCTGTGTTTGTGAAAAAAGTTCTACTTGTTGAATTCAATGCATTGCTGGAATCTTAGCTAACAACATTTTAAGTATGCATTGAGTGCATGTGTGTGTTAAACTATCCCAGCTCGCTTTTAAAGTTAGATATAAAGCACTCCTTTTATGAACATCCCCTAAACCGTGATAAGATCCCCCGTGAACCTGAGCGCTAACAGAGAGCCGCTGTGGCTTTATGGGAGCTCTGATGAGGTGCTATTAGCTTCGGGTGCCTCATCACAGTCTGTAAGCGGGACTCAGTATCTGTGCCGCCGCTGGAGGGGGGTGATATCTGGGGAACGGGTCACGATGACACAGGGAAGTAGATCCCTGCTTCACATTCAGCCTCTGAGCATCACCGTGATCGCAGAAACAGAAATCCACAGGTGTGCGACCGCACTCAAGTCTGACACTCGTTACTGCTCCGAGCTTCTGTCAGAGCTCTGGAAAACTATTAGAGGTTTCGGTGAAGTCACTTTAATTTAAACATTTAGATTGTTAGAGAGGATTTCTATTTCAAATTGATTCTTTCTATTCATCTGAAATGTCACAAATATTGAGCAGCACAACTGTTTCCAACATTGATCATAACCAGATCATATTATTCTGATTTCTGAAGATCATGTGACACTGAAGACTGGAGGAATGATGCTGGAAATACAGCGGAGTATCACAGAAATAAATTACTGTTTAACATGCATTCACTTAGAAAACTGATTTTAAACAGTAGTAATGTTTCACAATATTACAGTGTTTACTGTATTTTTGATCAAATAAATCACTCAAAACTCAAAAGTCCAAAAATCACAGTTTTATGATGTTTAATCTTTGTCAGAATCATATTATGTGGACATAATATAATAAATGTTTATTTAATAAGTATGCAAAATATGTAATTTGTGAATGTCGTATTATTAATTTTACTGGTAAAAATACTTTTTTTCATCCCATACTACAATAATAATAATAAATAAATACAAATTATATATATATATATATATATATATATATATATATATATATATATATATATATATATATATATATATATATATAGTTTTTTTTTTATTGCATTTCTATGAAACAGACATCCAACAATCACCAATTGTAAGACTTTTGGTGTCAATAAAGTTATTTGATCTGATATAATTCATATATAATCAATCATTCTGCATTTAATTTAGTATTTTGAAGCCACTCCTCGACTAAGTGATGTTTCCAATTAAAAGATTCACATGAACCGAGCCACTGAAGAAACTGAGTTTGTTTTCCTCTCCATAAATCATACTTAAAATGAAACCTGATTATCAAAGTCTCTGGAATTGTTCCACTTCTATATTCTTATTCTTACTGTATAACCAATGCATCGGTATGTTTCTTTTCTAACATGCGTTTCGCAGCATCAGGACCTACTTAGTCATTTTGCAGATGCTTTTATCCTAAGCGACTTACAATTGGGGAATAATACATCAAGCGATTCTTCTTAAAGAGGCAAACAGACACAGGGAGTGCTTGTAAGAACAAGTTTCAGGCATTTGTTCAAATAAGTACAAGATAAGAAAAATAAGGAATAAGTAAAGGGAAAGACAAAGTTTTTTTTGTTTTGTTGTTTTAGGGATGAAGGATCCTGTGATGAAACATTTTTTTTCACAGAGATGAGAAAGCAACATCAGCTTCTTTTTTACTGACCTGATTTACACCTGTCAGTAAAATCGAGCTCAGAACACGTGGTTGTATTAAAGATGATGCACGGCAGTGACAATAAACAATGCATTATGCATGCAATTCTTCTTCTTTTAAATGAATCGGTTGCATATTAAAAACAAGTGGATTTCATCTCTAACTGATGGAAATATTCTGTAACAGTTGAGTTTCCACTGTTATCTTATGCCTGCATCATTGTGAGCAGATGGAGACAGACTCAGATTCGATTGGACAGCTGCCTATAATTGATAGACCAGCATCTGCTGTACTTCAGGATTCATCTGCCAATAGGAGAATATCCCCACCATTCATTTAGTGCAGGAGACATGATGGACACACATTTCAGTGCTTCAGACTGACTCTTCCCAACGGTTGCTCTTTTGCGACTAACTTCTACATCTATACATACAGTATTTCATATTTTAAGACTAAAATGAAAGATGGATTCTTTGTTATCCTTCAGTAAAAAGCACAACAGCAATAAAACGGTGAGATGCAATGACAAACTAGTTAACAAAACATGAATAAGATAAGGCATACAACACATTCTGTATTATTTAACGACTAATAAATTACAGAACGTTTAGCAAACACTGAGGAATAAAAATTACAAAAATAAATAAAACCGCTTCCATAGCATACATGAAGTGAACGGCAAAGATAGCAAGCTTTTCAAAACGAAAACAAAGAGAAAAGTAAAACTAAACTTAATGCTACCAACATGTTCACCTTCTCTGGTTTAAGAAGCGGTCATTTACTTTACTTTAGCTTGAAAACCATCCATCTTTTCTTCAATATTCAAGCTAACAACAAGTCAAGTCATTTAAGAGTACGTACAATTTAAAAGTGGTAATATGACGATGCTAAAAATCTTTTTTTTTGTCTGTTTGGTGTAATGCAATGTGTTTACATTGTTTAAGGTAAAAAAAAAACATTATTTTCCACATACCATACATTATTGTTGCTCCTCTCTGCCCTAACTTTTCGAAATGTTTTGATTTGTACAAAACTCATCATTCTGAAAAAGCACGGTGTGCTGTGATTGGCCAGCTGTCAAGTGACTTGTGATTGGCTCAATACCTCAAGCATGTGATGGAAATGTTACGCCCCTTACCATATTTGGAAACACACAGCGTCCCCATGACAACAATACTACAGCCAGAATAAACTTTATGTCTTCTTTCTTTTCGTATACTGTATATTTGAGCAATGTTATGAAAATCATTATGAGAATGACAGGAGTTTCTTTTTTGATTCTATTATTTCCATTTATTCAGGTTTTCAACATTTTGGTTTCAGTATTTGTTGCATCTTTAAGATCCATTTCTATTAGGAGTCTGGAGATTTAGCTGGAAGATTATACTATACAGTCGCTGGAGTTTATAAGCAGCTTGCCAGCATCTTTTCAAGGTGTTTTATAAAATGACATGTATTATTACTATTAATATAACTGCTATATAAGTGAAGTTCTACTTTACATTGCATCAGGAAATTAAAATGCAAGTCTTCTGTCTTACAAAAACTGCTGTTTCCTTTAGAAAACACACGTCTTTTACATAAATTACAGGTACACGCCAATATTTCCATCAATATATTTTGAATCTTAATGTTTTCTGAGGCAGATTTCTGTGTTTTTCTCATCGCACCTGAAATGATCCCGGCGATTGAAACGCTGTTGTGTGCAGCAGAATAATTTAATAGCAGCTGCGTGCTTGTTTTTTCTGTTATTACAGTAATTTCCACGCTGCTACAATATTCTGTTATTGCATTCAATAAAATGATTTCAGCAAGAGCACAGGGTGACATGCATATACATAATCATAGCCATAAAGATGCCATTATTAATATGCAATGATACTAATTTGAGCTGCTGTGACTGGGAGGAGATGATTTGTAACTATAGGTGAATGTGACCTACTGAGTCATGTTTTGATTTATTTCTAATAGATGTTCTTTGATATTTAGTTTCATTCTGCATGCGCATCACAGAGGGCTGAACTCTGCTTAATTATTTTGTCATCTCTCACCTTACCAAACAAATTACGCTCGTATTCACAGCATACAAAATGAAGACCATGTGTCATTTGGGCGGAATGATGAGGAAGACCTGAGATATGAGTTTTGAATCAAAAACAGTATTTTTACCCAAAATAGCCAGTTGCGGCAAGTTATCACATGCTTTTATACATTTTTTTGCAGCCGATTGTTTATTTCAGTTGGTGAAAACCATATATATATATATTATATATTTATTTATTTTTTTATTTATATGTATATATATATATATATCACATGCTTTTATATGTTTTTTTTTTTTTTTTTTTTTGCAGCCGATTGTTTATTTCAGTTGGTGAAAACCATATATATATATATTATATATTTATTTATTTTTTTATTTATATGTATATATATATATATATCACATGCTTTTATATGTTTTTTTTTTTTTTTTTTGCAGCCGATTGTTTATTTCAGTTGGTGAAAACCATATATATATATATATATATATATATATATATATATATATATATATATATATATATATATAATTATTATTATTTTTTTATTTTATTTTTTTTTTTAACTAAAAGGAAACACAATGTGTCCGGTCTCATTTTTTCCACCATGCCTCGATATACTTTTGAGACCATAAATCTTCACAGTTGAATCTTACATCAAAACTGAATTTAAATATAAACAAAATGCAAATGTCGTAAAAGAATGTCATACCATGGTGCATTTTAATTTTGGTGAAAAATTATATTTAACACAAAATGAGGAGCCTATTTTCAGGAGTTCTAGCTGCTGTGAGCAATATTATTTTACCACAGATAAAATGTGACTTGTACCTGACAGAAATCCCTGCAATATGTGGGCTGAGAAACCACAATACAAGACAAGAGTCAGGGATGAGATTTAAGTTGAAGCAAAGCAGTGTACATTAGATGCAGTAAATGAGATTTGACAGTTTCAGCAGAGGGGGAAGCTTTCAGTGAATAGCACATAATTATTTCCACACACTTCCCAAAATGGTTTATATGACACGTGACGTGAATGAGTAAATGTTCATATTTCTTAGCAGACTACACAACATTTTGCATTGTGGGATTGTTTTCGTGTCAACAGAGTTATGACAACTTCTAATACAAATATGTTCAACCCTGTTAGACGAACTTGAGTTGTAGCATTAACACAAATTGTTTAAACACAAGTTGATTACTCAAAGTGTGTGAATCACTTTGTAGCAGATACAGGTGGAGCTGGGGAAGGAGGAGGGTTTCTGAAATGTGCTGCGACTGATAGGCAACTATAGTCAAGTATTCGAATGTTGAGGAGAAAGCTCATTGGCTGCTGATTCAAAAATAACAAATCAGCTGCGCCATGTGATGATGTCATCACGTCAGATTGACCTATCGGACTGCGCCATCTAGAGTTTCATGCCAGAACTTTGGATTTGCACTGACTAAATCAGTTGTAGCCCTGGAACCAATTAATCTTATTTCAGTTAAAATCAACACCTAGCATAGGACACGCCAACTTTTTTTTTTTTTTTTTTTTTACTTATTTAAATAGAGGACAATCAACATCCTCAGCTGGCTCTCCTACCATGCATTTTGTTTCACTGTAAAAAATAAATAAATAAAAAAGTAAAAAAATAAACATTGTTTGCAACAAGCCTCAAATCAGGCCACACCCCCTGATCGTTCAGGGTGCAAATCAGGCTTAAAATCTTTAAATCAAGCGTGTGGTCAACTTTAGATATTAATAGTTGCTAGAATTGCCATTGCTAAAAAGTAAAACAGTTAATTTGGTGTAAAACATTTTGATAAGAAATTAACTTTTTATGTAAAAATTTAGGTCTTTCTATGCACCAGAAACATAAAACAACTCTTCTTTTCAACATTTACTGTCTTGCTCAGTCCTATGCAAAAGCAAGAAATCTACTGCCTAATTTCCTAAATTAACAAGACAATTTTATCAAGTTACTACAATTTTACGATTAATAATTTAATAATAATTTTTCAATTAACAAATGTAACACACAATATTAGGTAAATGTAACGATCAACATTATTATGCAAAAAAATAACTTGATGTCAAAATATCAAAATAATGTTGGCAGCCTATAAATCCAGAATAAATTTGAATATTTTTTTTTCATTCAAAAATCATTTGTAGCCATGCAAGGTAATTGTTATAGCCTAGGTGTTTTTATTAATTTATTTTATTTTATTTTTTAAATCATTTTGTGTTGTTTTTACAAGAACCACTGTGATGGATGGATGGATGGATGGATGGATGGATGGATGGATAGATAGATAGATAGATAGATAGATAGATAGATAGATAGATAGATAGATAGATAGATAGATAGATAGATAGATTTAAATTTATTTTATTTTATTTATTTGGTTTGTTTTACAACATAGTATTTTTAGAGGTTAAATGTGACATGTTCTTGACAGATCGCAGTGATTCGCATCTGAGATCCAGCCACACACACACACACACACACACACACACACGAGCGCGCGCAGAGAGAGAGAGAGAGAGAGAGAGAGAGAGAGAGAGAGCGCTGGATTCGCTACTTTCATTCTGCACACAGAGGTTTCGGCTCGCGACACAAGCTTCTGTCTGTCCGTCTCTCTCACCTGCCGAAAATGATCCTCAAATTGACCTGTCTGCTGGGATTGCTGCTCTGCGGCTGTCGAGGTAAATAACCAACATTTGCAGATTTAACTGGGCGGTCAAACAGCGGGGATAAGTTGGGCAGTGTGTGTCCTCGGTCTGACTGGTTTGGGTGTTATCTGGATGGACACTGGATTAAAGACAACACTTGTGCTTCTGTTTCAGACAGAAGATCCTGTAAGGAGAATAAATGCGAGTCACGGTGTTAATGTACTGTTGATGCGATCATTTATGATTGACACATGATGTGTGTCATCGATGTGATGTGATATCAGATTTGTATGTGATCGGATGATTTATTTCTTTAACACTGCTCTAAAGGAGTACATTGACGCGCAATTGTTGTTCTCTTCATAGTTTGATTGATTTTTATTTGTTGGTCCGGCTTGTTCTCAGTTTTTATCTGTCTCTTGTAACCTGATGGATTTATTCATAAGAATGTGCGCTATGTTTTATAAAGGTTGTAAAGTCCGAGGAACGCTTATTAAATCCTGGCGCGCGCGTTTGGAGGTGACACTTCATCGCGTTTATTTACAACGCGACACTGATTTATTCCAGAATCTGTTTGTTGGTTTCTGTGGACGGTGTGCTACTGTGACTGAGAGTTTCAACGCTTGAGAAAGAGCAATGGAAACGCTCTTCTAATAACGGAACGCCCCCGTTATTAAAATAACGAGTGTTCTTGTAGAACGCTTCGTTCATCGTAACGCGTTGGTTCTAGATCGGTATCTTTGGCAGAACGACAGGTGGAGGTAGAGTGCTGTTAAAGTCCCCAGTCCTTTGCGCTTCGAGTGTAGAAGCATCTCTCTGTTCACCATCCAGATCTTACTATGGGGAAATCATTGGGAAAAAGCATTGGGATGCGATTTAAATTAGTCGTGGGGTTTCTGCTTGTCTTGTTCTAGTTATTAGAAAGGGTGACAATGAAATGTTTTGCTGTAGTATAAAGAGTTTTACCAACCTTTGTTCTTTTTTAAGTGCATGGAATAGCTTGCCTTGTCTATGAAATTAAACCACTGTTGTTTAGGCCCCTAAAGCAAGCTATTTTAATGCTTCAAATCTCAGTTCATCTGTTGGATGTGTTCAACTTGTTGGATGTGTTCAAGACGTGTATTTCAAATACACATTTCATTCTAGTGTGCATTGCCAAACCAATTGGACATCTTTCCTTTCTTTGATTATTTTTGTAGAGTGTTTCTTAAAATACTACCATGCCTTTAAAATGATAGCATCGATCGTTTCAGAAATGCATTGTGTAGCAGTTTGATTTGTTTGGACTGTCTTTATGGACTGTAATGGTTGACCAGCTGTTTCAGTGATCATGTCCATGTTAAACACTAGGTTGATTTAGGTAGTCAGTTCATTCCATTACACACATTGGCTGCGTCCAGAACAGATGCCAGCTGCCGAGACGGTCATTGGCTCAGTAGATGACATGAAATGCATCTCTTTAAAGTCTACGATCAGTGTTTTTTTATTTTTTTTTCAACTTTCCGGAGATCTTTGTGATGCTCTCCATTGTTCAAAATGATACTTGAAGGCCTCAGGACTCATGTGGCTTCTCTGTGGCTGAGTATGGCCAACACTTGGCTTTTAATTAAGCTGGAGTCTTATAACAATTGCATATTTTAAAATAGTTTCTTTTGACATTTGTAAGTTTGTTGAGACCCCCTAGCGGTTGGGAATCACCAAGTATAAAGTTATCTTCCCGTTTTAATTTACAGCTATGGCTACAAAATATTTTGATAATACAAACCAGGGGCATCCCAGCTAACAAAAATGTGTTCTAATAACGTTTTTGCTGACGTTCCCATTAGGTTGTGATAATTGTATTTCTCAATGTTCGCTGAACATTCTAAACATCCATTAAAATAAATACAATGTTATGTTTTCTATTGCATATGCAAACAGTCGTTTTACCATTTTGCAAACATTCTGGGAATGTTACTTTTTGAATGTTACATTTCTCTGAACATTCTGAAAAAGTAGCAACATTTAAAAAAAAGTCCAAAATCAAATATTTCTGAAATAAAAGTTAGATGAGCAATGAATAAAGGTCCAGATTACTTGAATGAATGAACACTATTCATTTTTACTGGAACATTTTTGTATAACTTTGAGAGAATGTTCCCTGTAAGATGGGATATCAGTTATTATAGGGAAATACTGACAGAATACTGACATTTTCAAGAGTGTACATCTGTCAAAAATACTTGCTTTTTACTGAATATTGAAGTCTGCAGTTGTCTGCTGAAGGATTGTGTCCTCATAATCGAAAACGGCTCAAAAACACTTCATGAGGAGATTTTCATCCACGTTTAAAAGTGAATTTAAGAAGCCTGAGCTGAGCTGCCCTAAATTTTGACTCTGAATTGTGCAATAATATTATAGCCTTTATTGATGTTCAAGTTCAGATAAGTCATGGTAAGATACTGACCGTGATATTTTGTAAAAAAAAATACAATAATGCCCATATTCATGCACTCCAGGTTGAACGTTAAGGCTTGAGAGTCCCTTGAAATTGTCATTCATTTATTATTATTTGGTTCTTTTGTGGTACAGCTACTGTTTGCCTAAGGGCTTTCCTCAAGAGCCGTTCTTTGTGATTCCTCACACAACATCACGGATATAAAAACATTGTGTCTTCATTGTGTGTTCACGCTCAGTGTTTTTGAGGTCTGGGCTCTCGGCGCAGTGAATTATGCGCTCTGCGGCGTGGATGCAGCTATCGTGTGCTATGTTAAGTGCCATAATTAAGAGATTTCTCTGAGTTGCGGTGAAGAATCTCAGTGGTGGGAGTATTAAAAGATTTATGTGGAGAGTGTACGTCTGAAGTGCATCTCCACTGAGATCCGTGCACACTGGGGGACGGAAAAAAAGACAGCTGGAGTAATGGTCATGCTTGTACAAACACATACACTTGCAGATGCATGCATGCTCTCAATATGAAAGCAGACCGGAGTAACCTTTATTTACCTCTGTGTTTGGGGGAAGTAGCCACACTCCAGCATCAAAACTGTTCAAAGGAATAAGAAATGTACGGTAAAATAGTATGTTTTTGGAATAGTATGTCACTTGCTCTCCAATGGATGCTCTGCAGTGAATGGGTGCCGTTAGAATAAGAGTCCAAACAGCTGATAAAAACATCGACAGTCCATCAGTTAAGACAAAAACTGAAACAAATCCATCAAGATGCTTTTAACTTTGAACCGTTGCTTCCATTTACAATAGTCCAAACGTGTTCTGGTCTGAATCAGGAGAGAAATCTGCACAGAACAAGCACCGTTTAAAAGCTAAAACAGCTCTAAACAAATATGTCGGTGGATTTTGAGGTAAGAGACAACAGATGTTTTTTTGTTTACTGGAGTAAGCACTATTATGGACTCATATTTTAGTTTAGATTTTAGATTTTTTTTCTTGCAAAAAGTTTTTGTTTCACTTCAGTTGATGACCTGGATTGGTGTGGATTATTGTGATGTTTTAATCAGCTGTTTGGACTCTCAATCTGACGGCACCCATTCACCGCAGAGCATCCATTGATGAGACACTGATGCAATGCTACATTTCCTCAAACTCATCCTAATCTCAGATGAGCACATTTTCAACAATTTTGAGTTTTTTTTGGGTGAATTATTTCTTTAAGGTAGTCTAGTCAGTTAATTTCACAAATAATTACAGACAAATGAAGTAACACATTGAACTCAATCTTAAAGTAGAAAGACTAAAATATTATTTTCTTTCCTTGTTGTTATTACTTCGCATGATAATTGACTTCACAAACAACACTAATAAATATAGATATAACTGTCCATTACACTAGTGGAACCACTAACATTGTGTACAGAATCCTGCATGTGGTCTGTATTCTGTAAAAGTCAAAGCATCGTTTGATTAATGAGCGGAAGAAAGGACGTATAGATATAAACCCTTGAAAACAGAACTATATCAAGCTCCTCCCTCCCTGGGGAAATATACATGAGAAAAATCATTTTAAAGTGCAGTTGTATTCAGCAGGTTTCAGAGCTGCATAAAGTGGTAATTTCAATGATGTAGATGCTGCATTCATATAATAATATACTTTGATTCCCACGAGCCACAGAATCAGGGCAGATTTGCATAGGTTCTGCTCATAAAATACAGGTAATCCTGAGAACAGTTCACATGTTAACACCCAGCTTTTATGACTAGCAACTTCTAGTACTTCCAGATAAAGAGATCTTTCATCTAAAAATGAAAGATGAAATCCTTCAAATACAATGTTTGTGTAGAAGTTGCATTTTCGTATTACATTTATGCATTTAACAGATGCATTTATCCAAAGCCATAAAGGAGGAGCCATAAACCTTTAGTCACAAAGCCAACAATCAGAAATATTACATTTCCCAAATATTGCATAATACTGGTAAATAAAACAAAATGCTTACAGACATTATAAATATGTACTTTACTTTCCCAAATGTAACAGTATACAGAACAAGAAGAGAAAATAAATAAATAAATAGATAAATAAATTATATGCAGCATTCGTTATAAACAACATTTATTATAAACACCAAACGTAAATTAATTTAAAGCAAAAAACACTTTACAGTGGCAAACTATGTTCAAGTTGAATGTTAGGAGAAACCCATGGGAGAAAACAGTTCTGTATGAATGCACTGACCATGCATTTCTAATTTGCCAACAATTTATTTGTTGTGTCGGATGACATTTACTGATTTGTTGTCGAATCAGCATGTCGAATTTGAAAGAAAGAAAGAAAAATAAAGAAACAAAGAAAAAAAAAAGATTTCTCAGATTTGGAGAAATGTAGCACTGCATCTGTGTATGTGCAGTGAATGGGTGCCGTCAGAATGAGAGTCCAAACAGCTGATAAAAGCATCACTAAACCGGTGAACATCTAGAGAAGACAAAAGAGGAAACTTTTGAAAAATGCTTTTAACTAAAATACAGAGTCTATAATCCATAATAACACTTCCTTCAGTGAAAAAGTGTTCTGGTCTGAATCAGGAGAGAAATCTGCACAGATCAAGTAGCGTTTAAACAGATCTAAACAAATATGTGTCTGGATTTTGCTGTTAGAGACAACAAGAGATGCACTTTTTCACTGGAGGAAATGGATTACAGACTCATAATTAAGTTTAAAACATCTTGATCAATTTGTTTCAGTTTTGGCTTCACTGAATGTTCACTGATGGACTGGAGTGCTGTGGATTATTGTGATGTTTTTATCAAGCTCTCGTTCTGACGGCACCCATTCACTGCAGAGCATCCATTGATGAGCTACATTTCTCCAGACCTGATACAGAGCAAATCATCATTTAACTCTCTTTTCAATTCCATGTACATTCATGCCTTTTATCCAGTACATTGTGTTCATGTCCAACACCAGAACTCAGAACGAGTTTACAAAATCTGTGTGATTGTGGATAAAAGCTGATGTGAATTTTCCTAAACGTACAGGAACCGATGTTTGGATTTAGAAATCAGAATGGTGTTTTATCTCAATGAACATCTCTGCTGTGAATGGTTGCTATCTCCTGCGTTGCATGTGCACCATCCCAGTGACTCATCAAGGCTTCGGTTTCCTCTCGTGGCGCTGAGAGCAGGAGGAAACACAATCTCTTCGCAGGCAGCTGTGAGTGGGCGTCCAGCGAGCTTTCAGAGAAACACAGACTGTCAGTCTCTCGAGACTTTTCTCACATCCTCAGTCGTGCTGCGTCTCGGTCACTCCCCACGGGAAAGAACAATCACTAATCAGATCTCTCAGAATGCAAACATTCTGGGAATGTTACTTTTTGAATGTTACATTTCTCTGAACATTCTGAAAAAGTAGCAACATTTAAAAAAAAGTCCAAAATCAAATATTTCTGAAATAAAAGTTAGATGAGCAATGAATAAAGGTCCAGATTACTTGAATGAATGAACACTATTCATTTTTACTGGAACATTTTTGTATAACTTTGAGAGAATGTTCCCTGTAAGATGGGATATCAGTTATTATAGGGGAATACTGACAGAATACTGACATTTTCAAGAGTGTACATCTGTCAAAAATACTTGCTTTTTACTGAATATTGAAGTCTGCAGTTGTCTGCTGAAGGATTGTGTCCTCATAATCGAAAACGGCTCAAAAACACTTCATGAGGAGATTTCATCCACGTTTAAAAGTGAATTTAAGAAGCCTGAGCTGAGCTGCCCTAAATTTTGACTCTGAATTGTGCAATAATATTATAGCCTTTATTGATGTTCAAGTTCAGATAAGTCATGGTAAGATACTGACCGTGATATTTTGTAAAAAAAAATACAATAATGCCCATATTCATGCACTCCAGGTTGAACGTTAAGGCTTGAGAGTCCCTTGAAATTGTCATTCATTTATTATTATTTGGTTCTTTTGTGGTACAGCTACTGTTTGCCTAAGGGCTTTCCTCAAGAGCCGTTCTTTGTGATTCCTCACACAACATCACGGATATAAAAACATTGTGTCTTCATTGTGTGTTCACGCTCAGTGTTTTTGAGGTCTGGGCTCTCGGCGCAGTGAATTATGCGCTCTGCGGCGTGGATGCAGCTATCGTGTGCTATGTTAAGTGCCATAATTAAGAGATTTCTCTGAGTTGCGGTGAAGAATCTCAGTGGTGGGAGTATTAAAAGATTTATGTGGAGAGTGTACGTCTGAAGTGCATCTCCACTGAGATCCGTGCACACTGGGGGACGGAAAAAAAGACAGCTGGAGTAATGGTCATGCTTGTACAAACACATACACTTGCAGATGCATGCATGCTCTCAATATGAAAGCAGACCGGAGTAACCTTTATTTACCTCTGTGTTTGGGGGAAGTAGCCACACTCCAGCATCAAAACTGTTCAAAGGAATAAGAAATGTACGGTAAAATAGTATGTTTTTGGAATAGTATGTCACTTGCTCTCCAATGGATGCTCTGCAGTGAATGGGTGCCGTTAGAATAAGAGTCCAAACAGCTGATAAAAACATCGACAGTCCATCAGTTAAGACAAAAACTGAAACAAATCCATCAAGATGCTTTTAACTTTGAACCGTTGCTTCCATTTACAATAGTCCAAACGTGTTCTGGTCTGAATCAGGAGAGAAATCTGCACAGAACAAGCACCGTTTAAAAGCTAAAACAGCTCTAAACAAATATGTCGGTGGATTTTGAGGTAAGAGACAACAGATGTTTTTTTGTTTACTGGAGTAAGCACTATTATGGACTCATATTTTAGTTTAGATTTTAGATTTTTTTTCTTGCAAAAAGTTTTTGTTTCACTTCAGTTGATGACCTGGATTGGTGTGGATTATTGTGATGTTTTAATCAGCTGTTTGGACTCTCAATCTGACGGCACCCATTCACCGCAGAGCATCCATTGATGAGACACTGATGCAATGCTACATTTCCTCAAACTCATCCTAATCTCAGATGAGCACATTTTCAACAATTTTGAGTTTTTTTTGGGTGAATTATTTCTTTAAGGTAGTCTAGTCAGTTAATTTCACAAATAATTACAGACAAATGAAGTAACACATTGAACTCAATCTTAAAGTAGAAAGACTAAAATATTATTTTCTTTCCTTGTTGTTATTACTTCGCATGATAATTGACTTCACAAACAACACTAATAAATATAGATATAACTGTCCATTACACTAGTGGAACCACTAACATTGTGTACAGAATCCTGCATGTGGTCTGTATTCTGTAAAAGTCAAAGCATCGTTTGATTAATGAGCGGAAGAAAGGACGTATAGATATAAACCCTTGAAAACAGAACTATATCAAGCTCCTCCCTCCCTGGGGAAATATACATGAGAAAAATCATTTTAAAGTGCAGTTGTATTCAGCAGGTTTCAGAGCTGCATAAAGTGGTAATTTCAATGATGTAGATGCTGCATTCATATAATAATATACTTTGATTCCCACGAGCCACAGAATCAGGGCAGATTTGCATAGGTTCTGCTCATAAAATACAGGTAATCCTGAGAACAGTTCACATGTTAACACCCAGCTTTTATGACTAGCAACTTCTAGTACTTCCAGATAAAGAGATTTTTCATCTAAAAATGAAAGATGAAATCCTTCAAATACAATGTTTGTGTAGAAGTTGCATTTTCTTATTACATTTATGCATTTAACAGATGCATTTATCCGAAGCCATAAAGGAGGAGCCATAAACCTTTAGTCACAAAGCCAACAATCAGAAATATTACATTTCCCATATATTGCATAATACTGGTAAATAAAACAAAATGTTTACAGACATTATAAATATGTACTTTACTTTCCCGAATGTAACGGTATACAGAACAAGAAGAGAAAATAAATAAATAAATAGATAAATAAATTATATGCAGCATTCGTTATAAACAACATTTATTATAAACACCAAACGTAAATTAATTTAAAGCAAAAAACACTTTACAGTGGCAAACTATGTTCAAGTTGAATGTTAGGAGAAACCCATGGGAGAAAACAGTTCTGTATGAATGCACTGACCATGCATTTCTAATTTGCCAACAATTTATTTGTTGTGTTGGATGACATTTACTGATTTGTTGTCGAATCAGCATGTCGAATTTGAAAGAAAGAAAGAAAAATAAAGAAACAAAGAAAAAAAAAAGATTTCTCAGATTTGGAGAAATGTAGCACTGCATCTGTGTATGTGCAGTGAATGGGTGCCGTCAGAATGAGAGTCCAAACAGCTGATAAAAGCATCACTAAACCGGTGAACATCTGGAGAAGACAAAAGATGAAACAAATCCAGCATTAAAATGCTTTTAACTAAAATACAGAGTCTATAATCCAGAATAACACTTCCTTCAGTGACAAAGTGTTCTGGTCTGAATCAGGAGAGAAATCTGCACAGATCAAGCAGCGTTTACACAGCTCTAAACAAATATGTGTCTGGATTTTGCTGTTAGAGACAACAAGAGATGCACTTTTTCACTGGAGGAAATGGATTACAGACTCATAATTAAGTTTAAAACATCTTGATCAATTTGTTTCAGTTTTGGCTTCACTGAATGCTCACCGATGGACTGGAGTGCTGTGGATTATTGTGATGTTTTTATCAGACTCTCGTTCTGACGGCACCCATTCACTGCAGAGACACTGATGCAATGCTACATTTCTCCAAACCTGATACAGAGCAAATCATCATTTAGCTGTCTTTTCAATTCCATGTACATTCATGCCTTTTATCCAGTACATTGTGTTCATGTCCAACACCAGAACTCAGAACGAGTTTACAAAATCTGTGTGATTGTGAATAAAAGCTGATGTGAATATTCCTAAACGTACAGGAACCGATGTTTGGATTTAGAAATCAGAATGGTGTTTTATCTCAATGAGCGTCTCTGCTGTGAATGGTTGCTATCTCCTGCGTTTCATGTGCACCATCCCAGTGACTCATCAAGGCTTCGGTTTCCTCTCGTGGCGCTGAGAGCAGGAGGAAACACAATCTCTTCGGCCGAGTTTGAGACGCTTCGCAGGCAGCTGTGAGTGGGCGTCCAGCGAGCTTTCAGAGAAACACAGACTGTCAGTCTCTCAAGACTTTTCTCACATCCTCAGTCGTGCTGCGTCTCGGTCACTCCCCACGGGAAAGAACAATCACTAATCAGATCTCTCCACGATCTCCACGCTTGTTTCTCCCAGACAGCGCTTCGGTCATTTGGAGAGCGTTTGAGTAGCGTCAAGTCTTTAGCTTGAGAAGAAACACCTCTGTAATCTCAGAAGTCTGAAGAGATCTCGACAGTGTCTCCAAGCTAGTGTAACCTGCAATCAAAAGTCAGAGTTATAAGATCAGTCTGAGTCCAAGGCATGAGTGAATTGTGAATTCAGGAACATGCTGTGACTCCATTCAGGCTGAAAGTCTCTTCTGGATGACCCAGTTTGATTCTTCATGCAATAATAATAATATATATCTGAAATAATATCAGATTTTTTAAGCTTAATCTTAAATGTATAGAGAGAGGCATTAGATGAATCTCATAAAAACCTGTTGACAACATTTGTGGGTCACATTTCACTCCAAAATCAAAAGACGTATTAAAAAGGTATTAATAATAATAGTAGTAGTAGTAGTAACAATGTATGCATTATTATTATTTTTAGCAAAAGATGTTTTAAAATTAATTACTACTACTACTACTTATTTTGCACAAAGAAAATGTGTCTAAGTTATTTTTTTTTCTTGTATGAAGGCATTGTTTTCTTGACAATTGCCATCATTAAAATGAAGTCAGTCAATCAATTCATCAATAAAATCACTTTGCATGAATTATCTTTATTGTAATGTAATAAAAGTACATATTTCAATTGTATTTAGATATTTTATTTGTGTTTGTTTTGCTTGTTTTTGCTGTTTTTTCTAAATTTACTGTAATGTAGTAAAATAAAAAAATGCTAAAAATGAACACATTATGACAATAACAAAGTCAAAAGTAAATAGATGCGTTAAGTAGATGCGATAATTTAGGGAAGAAGCTAAAAGTTTGTTTTTGTTATTTACCAGAAGTGCTTAACGTCATGCAAAGCTATTAGTTTGAAACCTTTTTTAGGTTCTTTTATCTGAAAGTGCTTATTTATCTTAAAGTGTTTCATTAGTCAAACGAAGCATCTTCATTGGGTTTCATCCTGGAGATAAATAGTGAGACTCAGTGATAACAACAATAACTGCAGTAGGTCGACAGTAATGAGGCCTTTGTAGAATAATCATTGATACCTCTGAAATTAATTCATGCTGCTAGAGCTCCATAGGTGGCCATGTGAGAATGGATTATATTAGAAACAGCAGATGAATGCCACGCATATACGATATATCCCATCTGTTAGAAACGCCATTACACACATGCATTCAAATAAACATCTTTATCTGTATAGCTTCCTCTGCTTTTGAGATGGACAGAATTACCAAAATGTCATGCAGCTAATAAAACCATTGAGTGTTGAAATTGTTCTTCTGTTGTTTTGTTATTTATATTGGCGTTGCATATCGCCACCTACTGTGCATTCATGAAAGTGCCCGATGAAAATCAGTTGAGGTTTTAGTGCGACGTTTGGTGTCTGATTCTGAACATTTGGCTTGTTTAATTATTGGGCTTCGTGGATATTTCTTTGCCTTTTTCTAGTGATGCATTATTGAGTTTTGATATTTGCTGTTTGTCTTTGAGCGTGAAATGCCAGCTCATGTCTTGTATTAAAGCTTGTCATGTTATTAAATTAAATTGCATTTGCCTCACTAGACCTCAAGATGCTTGAACCAGTGTTGCATAAAGGTTTTTGTTTTTTGTTTTTTGTGCAAAAATGGCACATCGACAGCAACAATTCGTGTGTTTCTTGTCATCAAACACTGGGAAGGTTTTTGCAATCATTTCATCAGTCCAAATGAATTCATTTAATTTGCAAAGTCCACAAATATATCACTAATGGATGTACAGTAATTTGAATCTTTTCTTACCTCGCTACATATCTTACATAAAATCAGTTTTTCTTGTGCATTTTTCTCATGCAGTCATTTCATTTTTTAATCTGATTGAAATAGTAGTCAGATTCAAAAACTAACGTCGCTAAAATTGAGCTTTCTAACAGATCCACACACTGCTTTCAAATGGATAGAAATTTGATTTATATTGACTGAGATGTTTAAATTTGAAAGTATATTCAAATCCAATTAAGTGATAACAAATCCAGTTTGATTTCATGTCCCCTATATTAAAAATCCCAAACATTTTAATATAGACATGAAAAAAAAGACCTTGCAATCTATAATCAACATATGACTTACTTGACACCTATGAAGTATGCATGCATGCAAAAAAAAATACAAAATAAAGTAATAATTATAAATTAAGCTCAGAATTTTTAAATGGATATCAATGTAAGAGTATAGAGAAATAGAATTAGTGATTAAAACAGATCCAATGTGTTTTTTTTTCAAAATCATTTCAGTTTCTTTATTTTTTTTTTACTTTCGCATTTGCATCCGTTGACTCATGAAAATCTCTGAGAAGCAGGTCCAGTTGTAAAATCTGATTTCAGTAGTCGTATTCCTGTTTGATTTCAAGCCGAACAACACAATTCTGTGAAAAACAAGGAGGCGTTCTTTGATGGTGGTGAAGGTTTATGTATGTTTCTCTTTTCTACCTAAAATGAACAGAAAATGTGCCTCTAGGAGTTGAGCTTCACTTGATTGCTCGTGTTTCGCTGCGGTAAAGAGCAGCATGGATGTGTGTTGTTGTTCTGCGTAGAGTGGCGCTTTCATGAGGATGAAGGAACAGAAAGACAGAGACGTCACGTCAAAACAAGACGATCTTCACGAGACACGACTGAGACTGGTCTTCAAACGCAAACTCAGTGTTC